>NW_010135261.1:575-970 GCF_000699245.1 Pterocles gutturalis
TGCATAGAACCAGAGGAGCATCGTCTCCATCCCAGCACCCCTCTCAGCACAGAGCCAGATGCTGGGGGTCTGCATCGGTGACAGGGGTCTGGGGGACTGCCCTCCACCCCTGCCCCTCTCCTCCCAGCCCGGCACCGCCATGCCACAGCTAAAAATAAATCCCACGATTTTGAGGAAAATTCCTTGGAGAGAGCGAGGGAGCGAGCGTGGGCTGGGGGCAGCGTGGGGCCAGCCCTCAGCATTGCCACCAGTCACGGGGACGTGGCAGCTTCATGACTGGGGTGGGAGAGGGGTCAGCCAGGGGGGCAAGAACAGAGCTAGAATAGCGATGGGGAGTATTTCTGCTCCGAAATCAGCTGTGAGACACCTCAGCCCCCTCCTGCTATCTGCTCAGC
>NW_010135262.1:0-223 GCF_000699245.1 Pterocles gutturalis
AACTCCATGGCTGGAGGGATGGTTGAAGAACCTTCCAGAGGACTCACCCCTTCTCCTCCTGTCCCCACAGCCCCATCCTGCTCACCCAAATACCCCCAGGACTGTGCCACCAACCTTGTCCCCAACCCCGTCCCGGCCACCGCCACCTGCTCCGCCCTGGGCATGGGCCACCTGCGCACCTTCGACCGTCTCCACCGCGACTTCCCCATCTCCTGCCTCTACC
>NW_010135263.1:0-429 GCF_000699245.1 Pterocles gutturalis
GGTGCAGTCGCTGCAGGACGAGGTGGCTTTCCTGCGGGGGAACCACGAGGAAGAGGTGGCCGAGCTGCTGGCACAGCTGCAAGCGTCCCACGCCACGGTGGAGAGGAAGGACTACCTGAAAACCGACCTGACCACGGCGCTGAAGGAGATCCGCGCCCAGCTGGAGTGCCAGTCCGATCACAACATGCACCAGGCCGAGGAATGGTTCAAATGCCGCTACGCCAAGCTGACGGAGGCGGCGGAGCAGAACAAGGAGGCCATCCGCTCCGCCAAGGAGGAGATCGCCGAGTACCGCCGGCAGCTGCAGTCCAAGAGCATCGAGCTGGAGTCGGTGCGCGGCACCAAGGAATCGCTCGAGCGGCAGCTCAGCGACATCGAGGAGCGGCACAATAACGACCTCAGCACCTACCAGGTAGCGGGGAGGTGGCC
>NW_010135264.1:0-208 GCF_000699245.1 Pterocles gutturalis
CCCGGGTGCAAATAGTTTCCCCCTTAGCCGCAAGAAATCGGGGCGAGCCCAAGCTGCACGTGGAAGCTGAGCAGCGCCCACAGCACCCCGATTCTTTGGGTGGGAGGCTGGGGTGGGGTGCTGCGGCTCCCCGCAGTTTCGCATCAGCTGGGGGGCGAAGACCCGAGCTCTGAAGTGCTCCCGCCCGTCCGCCCCTGGAGCTCTTCCG
>NW_010135264.1:418-6708 GCF_000699245.1 Pterocles gutturalis
CGCTCTCCGTTTCTGTCCCCTGCAAACGGGTCCCTTCCCTGGCATTTGCCGGGAGAGTGGGGTGCGACGGGCACGGGCGTTTGGAGCTGCGTTTTGAGCAGTCCGTGGCGCTGCCCACCGGTCCTTGACTTCGATGCTGAACCTATTGCGCTGTGGAGCTGTCGGGCTCGGTTCTTAGCCGGGTGCTGGGGGCTCATTTCGGCAGCGGAGCAGCTCGGGGGAATGGGCCCCGCAGGAACCCGCGGGGGCTGCAGCTTCCTCCCGTCTGGCCCCAAAGCTGCAACCACCTCCTTTTCCCGGTGATTCGACCGTAACCCTCTTTTCGCCGCCTTTACTGCTCTCGAGTCATGCCCTTCGCTCGGCTTAGCTCTGCCTGCAGTGAGAAGCACTGGAGGGGAGACGTGTCGGGGGGTGGGCTTTAGCCTCACTTTACTCCCAGTGCTGGTATCCGTGCTTCCCCAACGGGCAGGAGAGCGGGGAATTTCGTCCACTAACCTGCTCAGGTCTCAAAAAAGATGGTTGAACTTAAGCCCGTAGCTGTTAAACTCGTGTATCTCAAGGGATCACCCGGAAAATGGATCCCTGCAGTTTGGAAGAGAAATTATGGGATTGGATTTTGCCCCTATTTGTGTTTTGGCAAAGGCTGTCCATGTCCCAACTCCCTGTACTAAAAGGGAGAGAAATACAAAACAGAGCCTCTATTTTTAAGTCCTGTTCCTGAAACACTGCTCTTTCTCTTCTTCTGCGTCGCCTCTTAAGGTGCATCTGACATTTTGGTCCTTGCTTGGGTTTATGTCTTCCTCTACATAAAATACAAACCTGCATACACATCCAACCTTTTTCCTGAAATTATTGGGTCAGACCAAATTCCTGAGCTAACATGTTTGTGCCCCTGTTTAGGATGGAGATGTGCCTGCCGGACTCTCATAGTTACTCCAAGAAACGTTTTGGGAGTCATACCCCCTAATTCTCAAATGGTTTCACCCAGCTAGGTGTACTTCTTAAGAAATATTATCTGTATAGCTCAAATAAGTAAGTTTTTAATAGAATGAATCACTTAGAGTTGTAAGATTGTATGATTTAGTATACTATTTACTTATCTTTACTTATTTAGCGAGTACCTAGATTTGCTGAAGCCTGAGGCCACAAGCAATAGATTTCCACTTAGGTAAATTTTTTTGCTTTTAGTAGCTGGTACAGTGTGCTGCTTTGGGTTTTTTTTTTTTTTTGTGTGTGAGAATAACATAGATAACACACTGAAGTTGTGTGTATGGCTGGGTGTTATGGCTAAGCATTCATCCAAAGTCTGGAACTTTTTATCCTAAGTCTGGGACTTCTGCAGTTTCTCATACCCCAAAAAAACCCCCACAGACTAGAAGGTACGGAGGCCTCAAGGCTACAGCCATCAACAGCAGGTGCAACTCATCATGATAAGAACAGTTGATAACCTGCCCAGAGACAGAGAAAGAATCCAATGAGGTGTTATAAGACCCCAAACCAAAAATCATAATTGGACTGAAAGTTGCATGAACAGCATGTGAACAGCACATGAGGGGCGGGTGAACAGTCTGTAACAGTATAATTGCCCAGGAATTTCTGGGCCTGGGGTCCCTCTTTGGAGGCACCCAGCTCTAGCTGACCTTGCTGCTGTATCATTTAATAAATTACTTTTTTATTTTTATTTTTTTTTTAGCTTTGATGCCTGAGACTCTGCTATGGGAAACCTAGGTTTCGGACTGCATAGATAGCACTGGGTACCTGGACGGTGTGGGCTTCCTTAGCACACTGACCCCAGGAGAGCAGGCGAACTGCAATTTTCCAGTCCATTACAACTAGAAAAAAGGGGAGTCGATTTTTGACTGCGTAGTGTCAAACAGCAAGTACACCGCTGTAGCAAACGTGATTTTAACGCTTAATTTATTTACAGCTGAGCCAGAACATGTTTTCAAAGCACAACAAAGGCATCAGTGTGACTCCTCCTGGGATCGCCATTCACTCTCCATACTAGTTTTGGAAAACCCTTTCTAGATTTGGAGTTGTGTTTTATTCTGATTCTCACTTTGCAGATTGTTTTTTGTGATCTCTTTGCATTTCCATTCCCATGCGAGTTTTGTTCTTCACTCCTGCAGGCCTCCTGCTGGGACATCAGTGAAACCAGTGCTTGGTTTTCCCAAGGACTGCAGGGTTTGCTTTTCAGTGATTTCAGGACTGGGCTGCTAGGAGCTGTGGAAAAAATGAAATGTAGAAAAGTAATAATAGGATTATTGTTCTCATCAACACCAAAAAGAATACAAATAAACAAAGCATAGGTCAAGACAGGCACTAGTCATAAAGAAAAATAGAGCTCTCACTGTTCTTTCAGAATCAAGTGTATGCTGGCACTAGTCAAGCAAGGGTGTACATACTAGGCCTGCATACCACGGATTCATGCTCAGTTGTATGTAACTGCCCTGGTAAAAATGCACATTGTCATTGACACTGCAGTGTTTTGCCACTTCTTCCCTACTTCTCTGTTTCCTCCACCATAGATTTACCATCTTCATAAGGGAACGCTGTGCCCGTTCCCTGGTCACCTGACTTTGGCCTCTTGGTTCTTAACTCCTTAAGTATTTTTCTCCTTTTGTCAGAGAGAACACTTTACTATCACCAGCATCTCTCACCTGTCAGACCAGACCTGGTGAGTTTGGGTGCTCCTGAGGCAGGAGACCTCTTTCATTAAAAAGGAGGTGTGTTTCAGAGATATTTCCTCTTCTCCAGTGTCAAAGAAAAGCTGACTAAGTATTCTGTGTGATAAGTATCCCAAAAAATGTAGTTGCTTGGGCAGGAGAAGCAAATTACACCAGGGAAGTAAAGAAACTTTTTTGTTTTCAGAAAAGGAAGATTATAGAAAACATGCCCCTCCTCCCCACCCCCGTCCAATTTGACAGGAGAACTGGTGAAAACTGACATGGCAAGGCTGAACTACACAAGTTTTTTATTGTTAGTTTGTTTTTTGGGGTTTTTTTTGAGGGTTTTTGCTTGTTTGTTTGGTTGGGTTTGGTGTTTATTTTTATTTTTGGCCACAGTTTTCGCTGGAAGTCACCCGCCCCACATCTCTCAAGTCTCTGAACCTCAAACCAGAGACTTGGGGAAGGAAGTCCCTCCCAACACAGAAGATCAGGTTTGAGACCATTTGAAGAACACGAATATGAACAAACCTACAGGACCTTATGAAATGCATCCCAGAGTCCTGAGGGAAGTGGCAGATATAGTTGCTATGCCACTCTTCATCATATTCAAAAAGTCATTGCAGTCAGGTAAAGTTCCCAGAGACTGGAGAAAAGGGAATATGACAGACTTTTTTAAAAAGGATAATAAAGAGGACCTTGGGACCTACAAACCAGTCAGCCTCACCTCAGTGACTGGTAAGATCAAGGATTAATGTCTAAATGGAAACCAGTAATGAGTGATGGAAACCAGTAACAAGTGGTGTCCCCCAGAGGTCCATACTGGGACCAATACTGTTTAATATCTTCATCAGTGACATAGACAGTGGGATTGAGTGCACCCTCAGCAAGTCTGCAGATGACACCAAGACAGGTGGTGCAGCTGATTCACTAGAGAGAAGGGATGCCATCCAGAGGGACCTTGACAGGTGTGAGGAGTGGGCCCATGTGAAACACATGAAGGGCTAAAAAAACAATCAGAGGGCTGGAACATCTTTCCCACGAAGAAAGGCTGAGAGAGTTGGGGTTTTTCAGCCTGGAGAAGAAAAAGCTGTAGTGAGACCTCATTGTGGCCTTTCAATATATGTGAAGAGCTTATAAGAAAGACAGAGAAAGACTTCTCAGAAGGACCTGTAGTGACAGGAGAGGGGGCAATGGTTTTAAACTGAAAGAGGGTAGATTTGGATTGGACACAAGGAAGAAATTTTTTGTGATTAAACTGATGGGACACTCAACCAAATTGCCCAGAGAAGCTGTGGATGCCCCATCCCTGGAAGTGTTCAAAATCAGGATGGACAGGGCTTTCACATGATCTTGTGAAAGATGTCCCTATCCACAGCATGAGGGTTAGCCTAGATGATCCTTGACTGTCCCTTCCAATGCAAATGATTCTATGAATCTCAGCAATTTTCCAGATGATGTTATATTTCTGTGTCAAGTTACAGTTTAATTGTATCAGACACACCTAGTAGACCAGATGAAATTTGACGTGTAACTGGTATCACCTGGGAGGGAAGAAAAGAGGGAACTCAGCTCCAACCTTTTATTAGACACTTTATTAGATCATATTTCTGTCATGAGTTAGAAAATGGTGCTATGAACAGGTATATATCTACTTATTTTTAAAAAATACATTTCCAAATGGGTTCTGGCATTTTTTCCAAGGAGAACATGTGGATAGAGAGCAAGAGACACGTGGAAATACTATATGTAGTCACATATTCCTGAACAGCAGCAGCTCATTATGGAACAGGGTTTTAGAATGAAGTTCTAACTTAATTTTATCGCATGAGAAAAACGCAGAAACAAAAACTCAACTTTCCAGAGACAGACAACTCATCAGGAACTGCATGGGGAGGTGATCTGATGAAAGCCAAGATTGTCCGGTAACCTCATGGCAGGGGTCTGCAACTGGTAATAACTCCCAAGGGGGCTTGTGATACAGTCAGATTCTCAAGGATTGATCAGACTTCAGAGCTGGATTTTAATGGCAGTGTGGGTTTACAGAGCTCTGGAGCAGGAAGTGCTAAACTACCCTGTAGTAACATCCTGTGGACTTGCCTGTGTACCCAGAGAGCAATAAAGCCTGCAGCAAATGTTACACCAAGTGTCTTTCTTTACCAGACAGAATTAGAATCCAGTGGTGGCTTTATACAGCCACCTTACTCTCCGAATCTCTTTTGAATGACAGAGGACCTCACTACAGAGTTCCCAGTTTCTCACAGGGACCTGGTCTCTAAAGGCACTTCAGTCATGGTCCCTGAACTTCCCTCCCTGGAAGGAGCAAACTGTTCTTAGGAAAGGGAACACCATGAACTCCGCTGTGGCATCACCACTGTGTTCCAGAATTATCTCCTTAGCCTACCCTAGGTTACTGACACGTTCCTTGTGAAACAGGACATTTGTTACAGGTTGGAGCCTTTAGCATGTCTCCTTCAGAGTCTTGTTGTTTGTCTTGCCCCATTTGGGTTTTCTTTGGGCCTGTGCTGAAAAAGATTGTGCGTTAATAATGCGGCATACTTATCACTTTCATCTGCCAGTGAGAGGCCACTGGAACAGTGATTTCTCTGGTAGCAGATGCAACATTTGTATCTGACCTATGTGAAGATGAAGAGTGATTATTGATTAATCTTATGTTGTATCTTTATGAAAGGATATATTACATAAAGCCGCTCAGATTGTAAGGGGAGGAAACCAAACAATGCCCATGAGAGGGCAGCAAACGCTCAATACAGGAAACCTTTTTAACCCTTCCTGATCATTTTCAGGTCCAAAGCTAGCTACCAAATTATTTTTGTTAAATACTGTTTCTCGTTCTCAACAGTAATACCTCAGAAAATTTTCGTTCCCCCAAAAAAGCAAAAACAGAGTTGAATACCTTCCCCTGAAGAACAGAAACACCCTTCTTTTTACATATCTATTTTTTCAATGTCTCTAAAAAATAGTCACATTATTGTCTACACCACAAGAATGGAATATTCGTCCAAAAGAGACAGTTACCTTAAAAACTTAAAGGGGAGCACGTAAGGGTTAAACTCTCAATTAGTCTACCATTACTGCTAAACAGTCCTTAAGAAACTTTTCAGAAAGGGCTGGAAATAGAGGTGAGAAAGAAATTCAAGGAGAGGTAGAATTTCTCAGAAACACAATTGGACAGATTTTGCTGCAACATGTGCCATTAAAAAACCATGAGGAGCAACTGTTTGAAACACTGAAGCCACACGTGGGAATGCAACCAGGTGAATTTGCAACACATAACACATACCCATATATTTAAAGAACAATTATATTAAAAAAAAGAAAACAAAACAAAAAAAACCCCACAAAATAAACCCCAAAGAGTATTTTAAGTGACTCAGTAACTGGAATACCTTTCCATGATAGAGGTTTTACATCTAAATGATCACGACATATCAAAGATTTTAAAAAAACATATAAACTATTATACACACAGCCCCCAAGACTTTGCTGTCTGTAAAAAAACCCGAACGTAGTGGAAAAGGCCAACAACACTGAACTGCTTGTGTTGCGGGAAGAGAAACTCCTATGAAACCCCCATTTTCGTGCCAGCGGGGCGCCCGATAG
>NW_010135264.1:7162-8877 GCF_000699245.1 Pterocles gutturalis
CGGCGGCTAAAGGCTTTCTACCCCCGGACCATCTCAAGGACCCCAAGGCTCTTTTAAGAGCCACCCACTTGAACTGGAAAAGAGCTGTTACATTGTTTTTTCTGAAAGGGCTTCTAAAGTAACCGCTACACAATTTTTAATGTTTCTGAAATGTAGCAACCGTGGAGTTCTGCTAAAAGAGTTTGTGCATAGATAACTGCAGCCTAATGTTGCAATTTTGTGGCTAGTGGTGCAGCTGTCCTTTCTGTGTATAAGAGATACATTTGTCTTTGCATACTCGTTCAATTCCCTTGCAACTGTTGTATTTCTTTTTGTAATCCAAATGGGTCTTTTTTTAATCTTTACTGATTTAAGCATAATTATCTGGGATATTAATGGATAATCCACTGCAAGGAGAAAAGGAAAACAATTTATCACATGAAAAAATAAGGAAGTTGCTCAGAGATTAACATTTTCTTTCTGGTATTTCTAAATAAATTCTCTTTACCATAATGTGTCTTGTGTTCCTTGTCACAGTTTTTTTTTTTTGTTTGTTTTAAAACTATCTCAGCATTAAATGTATACTTTTCTAGAGTACATGCTTGGGGATGCGTGGGACTATGAATGAGAGAATTATGTCCCAAAAAACACTTTTCAACAAAATGCATCAAAAGGAGACTTGTGCAAAAGCTTTTCTCATTCTTACATACAGAGATTCTCCTGTCTAGAGTATACTGGTTTTCCATTTCCTTCATCACCGGTGAAAAAAAAAACCTCCAAACCCAGTTTTTTAGGTTTGTCTAAAGCTACTGGTCATTGGCCGCTCTCAAACAATGGTGCTCAATAAATATTCACAGTCACTTCTGGTTTTCTCACAGCCTTTACCATAGGGGCAGATTAAATAATAGAGTAACTCAGTGTTCCTTTTTAAGTTCTTAATTTCATGCAGAAGCTCTTTGTCAAAGTATTCTCAGTGTCACGATTTCATTTGTTGATACTTAAAATCTCTTATGCTGAATTTCCTAGAGAAAAGAACATTAGAAAGAACAGCTTAAAAGGTGCACTTCCAGTACTGCAGCTTGTTACATCGTTGTTATCCCTACAAGATAGCATTGTAGGATTTTTAAAGCATCTATCTATCTCAGTGTTTTGAGGCACCAGATCTTTCCTTTGCGGTTTGGGGGACAATGTGCCTGTTACTGTAGGTGGGAGCTCTGTACGGCGTTGAAAGAGCTTTTGTCTTCTTTTGTAGTCAGCTCTCAAAAAAAAACCAAAAAACAACAAAAAAAAACCCCCAAAATTAAGAACAACTCCTGAATTTGAGCCTCCACACGGCTTTTAATCTGTCAGGAGCCTGGAGGGGAGGGAAACTCGGAGAAGCAAAAGGGACTCACGCACTGTGTCTGCAATACCCGCACCAACCTCCCCCACCGAGGCCTTGGACTCGCAGCGAGTTGGACGCGAGCCGGGCGAGCCGCGACTCGGACTGCGGTGGGGGAGGGGGAGAGCTGGGAGGCCGGCAGCGGCGCATTCGGCTACCTTGGTCCTAGGCTGGGATTGTCAGGTACCCAATGAGGTCGCGTTTCCTTTGGTCCAATCAGAGACGAGGCTGCTCTATAAATACCGGCTCTGCGGCCCTTACTGCATTCGCTTCTCTCTCAGAGGAGGGGTTTTGCTTCTTTGGAGATGGCGCGCACGAAGCAGACAGCGCGGAAGTCGACGGGCGGGAAGGCGCC
>NW_010135265.1:0-1005 GCF_000699245.1 Pterocles gutturalis
GGAAGAGGGGGAAATCCCTTTTAGTTTTGCGATTAGGCTGCCAGGCTTTGAAAATGGCTTAAAAACAAAAGTCGTGCTCAGCCTTTTGTAGGAGAGATCCAGATGTTATGTAGATTTGTGTTTGCATGTTCATTTCGAGCGGACCCGGCGGTGTATTTACGTGTGTATGTTGCTGGACTTTGCCGTATATCGCCGTTGCGCTTGTGGAATGTATGCTGAAGTATTAGCTCGGTAATGCCTTCTAATGGTAGTGCTAATTACAGTGGGGTTATTTAGCAAATTAAGTGAGATGATGCACCCCCCACCCTTGAGCACCAAATGAACTTTTCCGAACACACACGCACACACACACACACGATAATTTTGGTGTGTTTCTCTCGCCCAATCACTTGGCTGGAGCTCCAGCATGCCTTACCTCAGAACAGTCAATTACCAAAGCTACCCGGGATCATCAATCATGGGGGACGCTTGAAGTTTAGGGGAGGAGCGATGGTCAAACTATCGATTGCTGCAGTTTTGTCCTCCCCAACCCCCCACCCTCGTTCACGGTTCCCTGCACATAAAATCTAAAACAGACTATCCCGTTAATAGTGGGGTTTATCATTGATTATGTACCCAGTTGTGAATGTGGCCTCATACATAGATGGCTTTTAAAAATACACGGCAGAAAAAAGTATGATTTATTCAGATAGGTTTTGTTTAGGTTTGTTTTGCTTTTCGTGATGATAACGATGGTTTTAAGATTTTTTATTTTTTTTTTAAACTTTAAGAAAATAACTCAAGAGGTAGTTATAGATATTTGGCCTGATTTTAATAGGCGTAGGGAATGAGCTCCAGAGGTCAATAAACCCCTCCAAAATGATGAATGATTGAGTACCTGTGATGATGATAGTGATTACCGGAGCAATTAAACAGTTTGATTAAATGAGCCATCATAACAATGATGTCTGCGGGAAATCAGCCCTCACATATAAAGAAAGATAGCGTGGAGGGCTGACAAACGCC
>NW_010135265.1:1026-2646 GCF_000699245.1 Pterocles gutturalis
AGCCCTGCAGAGCAGGGCTGTATTTACAAATATGTGGGGAACATGGAGAAAAGTCACTCTCCTCCTTTTAGCCAGAGTTCCACCCTGCTTAAAACCCGCCAGAAGCCGGGGAGCAGAATCAGTCTTTTTTTTTTTTTCCTAGAGGATCTCTTCCAAGATTAAAGCTAGTCCTAAGAGCAACCGAATTGCTGTGACTGATTTTCACGGGACTGTAAAGAGAGGTGAGTAAAAAAGCCCTTAGTATGTAGATCTCTTTCAAGCAGTGGTTAAGTCGATTCATTTCGCAGGGAAAAAGCCAGTCTTCTTGTGCAGTATTTTATACTCTGTCGTATAAATCGGTAACGTAATTCAAGATATTCATGGTAATGAATGCTTGGCTAATCCTTTGGGTGCGCGGAGACCTACAGAGCAGTAGGTTATGCAAATCCTTTCCTACTTTTACAGCTGTAGTTTTCTAACAGATTTTTTTTTTTTTTTAAGAGATCTAGTCATCGGTGAATGCTATTTGGTTTTTTTCCTCCCCTCTCTGCCCCAAAGATGCCAGATTTCTAAACTTGCGTGGAATCATTTGGTTGTGATACAGCCCATACAGCCAGCTTAGAGGACATGTTTTAAATATTTGTGAGTTCCCAACTTGTTTTGTAACCGAGGCAGTGCAAACCCAGAGCTTTGCTTCTAGAGATATACAAGTGTGTCTCATTTCAAATAGTTTCGGTGTCACCAAATAAGAGGTCTTTCCTTGTAATGTGGCCGTACAAAAGTAATCTAGCTCCTTTGAAGGCTCCATGCATTTATTCAGACTTCAAGCTGTGGGAGATGTTCATCACATTTCTTCTCAAAAAGAAGTTTTTTAGGTGACTTGGCTCCCATAGAAGAAAGCATTTCATTGCTTAGGATATAATTTTAGACCTGATTTTTTTTTCATAATTCTGTTTTTTCACAGAAGTCCCTGTAGATCCAGGTTCTCTTGACTAAGAAAATGTTAGAAAGCAATATAAAATCAAAGCTGCAAAAAAAAGCAACCAAAGATTTTTGCAGTGTTCAATGCTGCTCCTTTCACTTGTTCCTTTCTTTTCTTTTCTTTTCATTTTTTTTTTCTCCCCCCCTTCTAAACTAATTAACCCCCTGCGTTGGCTCACCCTGCTGTGCATGTGTGTAATCCGGGACAGGGACCAACTTTAAAAAATTATTTTAACTTGATAGAAAGTGAAATTTCATATAGTAAATGAAGGGCTTTCATGTTCCTCCTGTGTCCTTTTTTCCCTGTGAAAAGAGTTGAAGCCTTTTTCCTCTTCACTATCCCAGTGGATTAAAGCACACAGAGAACATGGTTTATAAAGCGCTACAGTTTAGCCATTAAAAAGGAATCTCAATTTAGCGCCCTTAAGTGAAAGTACTCAGCTATTAACAAAGATGTTGTTGGGAACTCGAAGGAAAATGGGATACGTGCGTGCAGAGGGTGGGGGGCTTCCACATTCTTAGGTAATTTTTTATTTACTCCCTCCCCGCCTGGTGACATATTTCTTTTAAAACACAGTAATTCGGGAAAATTAAATTGGCTAATTTCCATTTCTCGTGCATCACTTTCCCAGGAAAAGTGTGAGAGACGAGTCGGGGGGG
>NW_010135265.1:2677-4449 GCF_000699245.1 Pterocles gutturalis
TGTTTGGGTGTTTTGGGGAAAGTTTTTTTTTTTTTTCCTTTTTTTTTTTTTTTGTAGATCGGCTCAAAAGTCCAAAGAGAAATGAGGTGTCCGGTATGGAAGTGCATCTCAGTCAACAGCCAGCTCCTTTTGCCGAGGCTGGAAATGGTTTTAACAGGCGGTAAAATTTCATCTTGTGGTGTCAAATTGGGGTCAGTTTGGGGTTAGCGCTCTCAGTGTCCGAGCAGGAGCTGTCCAGCTGTGTGGGGATTCATTAAGGGCAAAAGATCCGTTTCAAGAAAAACAATGCAAAGACAATCAGAGGGCTAAAGATCCTCTTCAAATCGCATTTTACAAGTGCACCAGAACAAATATGGACGCTGAAACCTATTCCCTTCAAACTCACAAATCGGCTTCTTAGCCCTTGGAGGGAGTGAGAGAGAAAATCCTCTAAAACTTAAGAAGAGTCTGTTTTCAATCAGCCTTTCCGAAGTGTGGCATCTTAGTCCTTTGCTGGCTTTGAGACATGCCTCTCTCTCTCTCGCTTTCTCCTTCTCTCTCTCTCTTTTTCCACAGCCTTGCAAAAGCGGATGGCACAACAGGTAATATTTCAGATTTCAAGAATATATTCCACCGGGGATCTTAAACCACTGTTTTGTATGCGCGTATGTGCCTAGCGCAAGATTTAATGAGAACAGAAAGTTTTTTGGGGGAAACAAGCCATGCTTACATGAAATCCTGTTGGACCCCTTTGGAAATGTTCTGCACTCCTTGTAGGCGATGTCCTGGTCTGACGGATAATTTAGGCTAGATTTACTTCACGGTTCCTAGCATTTGTGGAAAGCACCTATTGCTAATCTGGTTTATTAAATTCGCGTGGTTTAAATCCTCTTAGCGTCCCTACATCTGTTAGAACAATTGACGCCTTGCTACAGGGACAAATAACTTGAACCTTAATCTTGTTTGTAACTTTATTCAATGTTTGTTTGTTTGTGCGCTGAGTTCAAGTATTTTTGGATGGTGCCATTGTGTTCGGAAACACATAGGCTACGTTTGCAGGCAAAACTCTTCATGGATGGGCTAAGGATACCGCGGAACGGGATGAAAATTTGCATATTTGAACTGGCATTTTATCTTGAACTATCTTTCTAGGAAATGTGTCCTATTTAATGAAGAAAGTAATCTGCCTGTTAAAATGTGGCTGCGGGATTACATCACCATGAACCCGTAGTAAAATCAAGGGAAATTTTTCTTTTTGTTTTGCTCGCAAAGAGAATCGTGGGGTGTAAATAGTACCTTTTCCTCTTTATAATCAGGATTATGCCGCAGTTCAAACTCCTACCCCCGGAATCGCTCTTCACCACACTTTCCTTTGCCTTTGCGGTTGGTTCTTACAACTTGAGTCAGTTTTTATTCGTCTCAGCCCACTTTGATTCGCCTCCGACTTCCCGCAGCTGCAGGACCTTCAAGGTCCCATCTCGGGTGCCCCTGTGAAATCATGCACATTTTAGCTTCTGCAGATCACTGGGTTCATTTAGCTCCTCCCCCTGACCCCCCCCCCCCCCCCTGCCAATAGTGTCCTTCGCTTTTCGGCAATCTATTATTTTTTTCGAAAAAATCTTTCCAGTCCAGAAAGTCAATGGTAGCCCATCACGGTGAACTCTTCTTGACCTCGACTGCGGTATGACAGAGATCTTTGGGAGCTGGATTAGGAGGAGGTTCATTTACTTTACCTGTTAACTTCCCTTTTAACTTTCTTTCTTCTACCCCTCCCCCGCTTCTTTTAAAGAAAA
>NW_010135266.1:0-1985 GCF_000699245.1 Pterocles gutturalis
GGAGGATGTATTCACAGAAGATAGTTTCCTAGATCAAGGACCTCTTTGTTGAAGTTCAAGAAGGAAATGCTTCAGGGAAATCCAAAGACCTGTGTTAACGCTGAGATCAATCTAAGCAATCACAGCCACGTCTTCTGGCCATAAAACCCCATGACTCAGTTAACCTCTATACTTACCAGCCATGTCTCATTGTGCAATATTTATTCCTGTTTAGAGTACAAATAAAGCAAACTAAGCACTTTGTTCTACTGTCTCAGTGTGCGCAGTTAGTTCCTAGATACCATGTAGCTACGGCTGTGTCAGGAAAGGCTAGTTGCTAATTAAAACTTGCTAAATAGAAACAGGTCTTCTGGGATCTATTCTGTGTTCTCCCCTACATGCAACTGAGCAAATAAGTCTGAGTGGCCAAGCCTGAACGCGTTGTCTGCTCTCTAGAAGGCTAAAATTAACATGCTACAGGTAAATAACTTTCCCACAATCTTTCTGTAAAGCAGGCACCTCAAATCAGAACGAACTTCTGGATTTCATTGCTCTTGTTCCATTTTGTCACCTGTAAAACTGGGATTGACTGCAAAAAAAAAAAAAAAAAAAAAAAAAAAAAAAAGGTAGCTTACTTCATATGGGATGTATATGAAGTATGTGCATTTTATTTCCAGGGGCAGTGAGAATCATATTATTACAAGTGATGTTTGGGGTTTGGGAAAGGGAATGTTCCAAAAGGAGTTTACAGGGGTAAACTCACCCTGCAAAAAGAAGAAAGCATGGGTAGTAGTGATGAGAGCTGGGCTGGCTACAGAGAGCTAAATCCTCACTGTCACGGATGAACCCAAAGCGTCAGAGACTTCAGCAGAGAAATGCCTGCTCTGTCCCCTCATTGATGGCCTCTCTCCATCTCAACACCTCCTTTTCTCCTTAAGGAGATTTTTTTTTGTTTTTAATCTGCTTGCGAATAAAACATTAGGCTCTCTCCTCTATTTGTGACAGTCCTTTAGGACAAATCTTCCTAGTTCATTTCTCACTAGCACTGAGAGTGTTTTACAGCTGGAGCGTTCTCTCCTGTGACCGAATGCCAAGAGGAAGGGCTGAGATACCACAGCCTCCAGAGTTACTGCCAGGACTTTCTGAAGGGGACATCTCCCAGTTCTGTCTTCCAGCCAGTTGAGAATCACTACAATTGGAAAAGACAGCAAGGAAGCATGAGTTGAGTAGGCAGGCTAAATTCTCTTGAATTGGCCAGCAGCAACAGCCATCCATCCAAGACACAGGCTATTGGCTGTCAAACCCCATTAGACATGGGACGATGCACATTAAACAGTAATATCTATCACAAAGCTGAGTGACCCACTTCACAGAGACCTGATCCTTTCATGTCCACCTAGGAGTGATCCTCAGAGTGGACACTGTACTGTAGTAGCACGACAGGAGATACCTCTGTGCAAGTCATGGCTAAAGATGTAGGGGAGGAACCCATGGCCCATGCACAGGAAGATGACTTTCTGGTGGATGGTGACTGGTTGAAGAGGGAGCAGGGAGTGAGACAGCAGCCTGTGCACCCTGACCCCCAGAAGAGTAAGCACTTTACTATTTGCATGTATTTGCTTCCTTTATGGTGCCTGTGTTACTTTTAACCTCCTGACACCTTTACACAGCCTCTCCTGCAGCTGAATCAGAACTCTAAAATCAGGCTTCAAAGCTGCACAGTCAATTCCCCAAACCTCCCATCAATGCCTGTCATATCCAACGTCCACAGGTTAGAACAGAGGGAACAGATGCAAAAGAATAGCCATCAACCTCGCTTCCTATAGTTTATTTTCTAGACAGATACTCAGCTATGCAGATCATAATGTGAAAGCTGAGGCAGGAGGGCATCCACTGTACACAGGAAGGACAAGAGTTAGAGTTGGCATGTTGGATATATTGCATCAGCTTGTTGCATTCTTTGCCTTTTGCATTTAAGTTGCGCCTTTTTTTTGGGGGGGGGGGGT
>NW_010135267.1:0-10746 GCF_000699245.1 Pterocles gutturalis
TTTTTTAAACCATCAGGATACTTGGCAAAATATTTGTCAGATCTGTGTTACCTCACAATTTTTTATTTTTTTTTTCCCCCGGGATGCCTGGCACGCAGCGCGGATGATAAAGTTTCTGAGGGCGGGCGCTGGGCAGGTTTGGGGAGAGCGGGGGACGGAGGCTCCCAGCCAGGGGATGGATGCTTTCACCCCACATTTGGGGAGAGCGCAGCGAAACTTGTGTTCCTCTTGTGCAATGATATTTTAAAAGCCAAAAATTGTCATCAGAAAAGTACAAAAAAAATTTTTTCCTGCATTAATTTAACACCAATAAACTGCGGGTTTGTTTTGTTTTTTTTTTTTTAAGAGGCATTTTAGGGGATTTTTTTTGCAATTTTTTCACATCACTGAATTTACAGAGAATTTTTTTTTTAAAGAAGAAAATTTGCAAAGTATTCTGCATTGTATTGATAAGAACATTCATTATGATCTGGCTTTATAAATAAATACACGCATTGGCTGGCTTTTTAGCCGTACTTGATATTCAGTCACATTCCCTTAGTTGCACACTGAAAAAATAAAGACTGTAGACGAAAACTACAAATGTGAAATCATTGCAAATCTCAACTGAGGACCCTCAGAGTGCACAGTTCCCAGTAAATTATGGTGCTTTATGTCCAAGGGTTTCTTTGCTACCGGGGATCCACTTCAGTTTCTGCTGACAGCTGAGCACCAGGGTATTGACTGTGTTGTGAATATTAAGATTGATTCTGCTTTATATTGCATTATATTACCCGGGATAAGGGGAATGATCCCCCTTCTGCCCTCCCTCCGCAGCTCCCTACGTTTTGCCTCGCTCAGCTCGTAGCCCCTTTCCGTCTTCCTTTGGCGTGTGGTGGTTTTTCTGCCTTTCCCTAAACTTTTTGCCTGTCCTGCTCCAGAGCCAGCCCAGCACCCTGCCCTCCATGTTCAGACATTTTGCAGCAGGCGGATTTCAATTAAGGAGGCAGGCGTAGGTCCTGCGATCACTTTATTTGCAGAGGGCTTAGCCGCACTGTTTTGAAAGGAAAGTATAGTCAACCACATGTCAGAGGTGAGCTGCGAAGAAAAACCCGAGTCCTTTCAGCAGCGGGGATTACTGGCAGAGGGTGTTTGGTGAGGCCACCGCCGTCTCGGAGGCGAGAGGGAACCTGACAAGAGACTTTGTGGTCTGAAATGTTTCGGGGTGTTTCGGTGATAACTTGTAAGTTGGGATCCTGCCTTTGTGCTGCAAGTAGTCGAGCCAAGTTTGCAAGTTATCCCTTTTGTGAAATCGCTGAGAACCAACAAAGAGTGAAGGCGTCCGCCTGCCCAAAGGCAAGATCCCGGCAGCACAGGAGGGACAGGACTAATGCAGCGGGTGATTGATGGAGATGAATCCACACCCCCACAAAAAACTGTTCCCGGAGGGGGACCTTCGCTCAGGGTCTCCCAGTTGAGATGACATGTCTGTGTAGGCTTTAGTTACCGTGGTAGAGCAGAGGAAACGTGAAGATAAATTCTAGCGTGTTTTCTGTAAGCCTTTTTCGTAGGAAACGGCTCAAACAATTCTGAACTGGAAGGGTGAATGGTCTGAGATGCAATTAAAGCAGAGGTCCCTCTCCCCTCCCCCTGGTACTCTGCATTGTCTTGTGGTCCGAGTACTTAAATACGCCTGCAGCTGGGTGTGTGCTGGTATTTAATTCTTTTTAATCAGAACCAAAGTTTACCTTGGTGTTGGCAGTGGGAATTGCCCTGATGGCTTTATCACTACCTTTTTCTGGGAGGAAGATGAGAGGTGAGGAGGGAGACCGTAGCCTATACATAAAGTGTAATTGCAGTCATGTCTGTTCTGAAATAAGTAATGCAATATTCAAGTCATTTTTATATTGAATTATGTATTTTTCTATATTATAGTAGTTTTCAGTACAGTCAGCGAGGACTTTGTAAGACTGGTCGTGCGAGAACACGTAGAGGAATCCACAGTTTACACAGAGCAACTCTAGCCCTTTCCCGCAAGGGTTAATGCATGCATCACATTTTTAAAAGCCTCTCTCTCTGTCTCACTTAGGGTTAGGAGCTGAAGATATTTTTTTTTTCCCTGTGAGGTATTTACCATGTACAAAGCCAATCACTGAGCTTACTGAATTTAGCCTGACATTTCTTTTTTAACATTGCAACATTTTAAAAAGTGCTGCATAATACATTTAAGAGCTTTACAGATATTAATAGATACGTGCATTCTTAGAGGTAACCACAAGGTAGCATGGTTTTCATAAAGGAACTGCCACTTATTTCTGTAATTAGTTCAAAGAAGAATGATACCCAAAGTTCTACTGCAGCACCTCTAATAATATAGGAAGATAAGCAAGTGAGAGTCTGTTGACTCTATTTTGTTGTATTTTACCCGTCCTCCAAGGTGTCACTTGGAAGTGTTAAAGTTGCGTTCTGAATGCGTGCTCTCATCTGTTGCATACCCGTGTAACACTGTCTCCTTACGTGCCTACCAGTAGGAATCAGAAACTGATTTGTGCCGTTGTTTTTTTAAATAGCTCTTTTTTACTGACTAGAAATCTTTCAGATTTGTAATTTGATTAAGCGTACAGTAGGATGTTGCTATACCTGAGGTACTGGTTATTCTCACGGAGATAGAAATGAAAATATATTAATTCTTACAGTCTTAAAATGGTTAGGGAGTTGCAATTATTTCCCAGTGGAATGACTTATTATTAGGTCCTGGATTGTGTTGATAGATGATTTGGTTTTTTTGTCTTTAAAAATCATTTGTATAGATAGGAACACACATTTATAAAAAAATGTCTGAGTGCATGCGCGTGTATGCATACACGTATACATTTATTTATTTATTTCAGTAAGCCCAACAGAAACAATGATAGCTGCCAACCAAACCCTAATTTACTGTCACCACAAACCCTAAACAGCATTCATTTACTAGTAAAGCCTAATGGCGTACATGATGGTTTGCCAGATTTGTGGCCTTTGTGAGGCTTATAAGCAGGACTGACTTGGGAAGATCATAAAACTTAATGAACTTCTCGACTGCAGGAGGTGTCCGCAGGGGAAGAGAAAGGCCTGCTTGGCTGGTTGGGCTGGTTGAACTATTTTTTATGTCTAAAGAGAGAGGAGGAAAATGTTCATTAAGAATGTTCTCCCCTCGTGCAGAATTTTGTTTTAAGGAATGAAAAAAAAAAAAGGTATGAAAACCAGACGAATAGTGTTGTTAACCACGGGGTTAATTTCTTGCTGTTTCCCGTGTAAATGAAAACCTTTATTTTTATTGCTACAACTGTAAATAGCCATACCATGCCATTCCCATGATTAAAGGGCTGTATCATGCCCGTACTTGCTGCAGAGCTCCTTATCGATGAAAATGGCCCAACTCTTTTAGGAATGCCCCTTGTCAATATGCTGCAAAATCTGCAACCTGCCTGTTAGGGAACTCTTTCGAGAAGGACTTGCTTTTTGCCTCCTCTGCTAGCAGAATTTGAAAATGTTAACCCCTTTCTTCACTGTGGTTATTTAAACATCGAATCGTAGGACTCTTCCCTTGCATTACACAAATTTAAACTTTTCAGGGTTTGTAAACTACCATTCAGTGCCAACAACTTGCAATAATATAGTAAAACATGATCCTATCAATCCTGTCTGAACATTAGAGGATTGGAATGGAACAATGAAATGGCACTGATGGCATACGTATATATAGGTGCCTGTATGTATGTATGTATGTTAACTGTTTTCTAAATGTCAGCTGTGATGTTGTTACTCAGTTTAGCTATTTAAAATATTTTTGTGCAGTCCTGATGTTTTTTTCAAATCGCTAAATACATATTTCTGATTTACCCTGACTACGTAAGGAAGTAAGCATTGTGTGTATATGTGCGCACATCTTTTCTTCAGTTTGAATTGTTTAGCTTTTTTTTCCTTCCTCATGCTTTAGTATCCACGATTTTTCACTGAACCATTGGTTGTGCTTTTGAATGGTATTTTTTTTTTTAATTGTCAGCAAATGCATTACAAATTATGACATACAGTAGAATGTTAGGTCATTTACACTGTCCTTATGGCAGTGACATTGCTTTTCTTCATAAATGTCTCACTAGGAAAAAATAAATTGAGTAAAGTATCTGGATTGTCATTTGGTCATCTGTTTCAGACACATTCATTATCAAAATTCTGTCGCCTTGGTGGATTTCTGACGCGGTACTTTTCTGGTTAAGAAAACAGGCGGCTTTGGTGATTATTTTCATTAGAGAAATTCATGTTAGTTTGTCTTACGGAACCTGTAATTTACAGTACCTTTAGACCTGACCATTTTTGGTGCTCCTTGCTATATCTAAGTGACAATCTTCACGTCAATTACCAGGATCCGTGTTTCCAGATCTCCCCCCTGCCCTCCCCGCAAAGGCTAAATTTGGACCTTCTTGTCAATACTAATTGAAGTAGGAGCAGGGATTTATTCTGTTTTGTAGCTATTTTTCAAGTCCTTCATTTTATTTTTGCATCTGACATGTTTTCTTGCTTATCTGAAAATACTAAATTATATGGTTACTGTGTGGTGTATTTTAGGATGCTTGTTGTAAGTTAAGGAATTTTTGCATTCAGAGATAAATTATTGCAATAGCATGTAGTGAATGCAAAAGAGGCCCTTTTTTTTTTTTTTTACAGGATTTAACACATTTATCAAGCTCTATTCCTACAGCTTTCAATGAAAAAGTTGTATGATACGGATATTATGCTGTCTTTTTTCAATTTAAATATTGATTTGTGTGAAACATTAATATAATGATATTTGCAGTCTACCGTAGACAAATATAAGCAGAATTAGACATACTAAATTGTTACAAATGTAACACAACATTTAAATACCTATGAAGGCTATATTAATAATTACATAGTAGAGCGCGGGAGAGTCCGGTTTGTATCCGTCCTCGGTTTTTAGGCTGTTTTTCAATTCCTTGCACATCCTGCACATGATGGTTCGATGAATATTTGTCAGGAGTGAATACTGAATCTGTGCGCTTGTGAGTCCCAATCAGCAGAGCCCGAGTGGAGTTCTCCCGTCCTGGTATCGTTGGTAGAATTCGATGTAGCTGTTTGTATTCTGTGAATTGACACCCTGAGAAGAATGCTTTGTTTGTTTTCTCAGCAGTCATGTTTAATGCTATTCGCTTATCAAGGTGATCAGCATGGTTCAGATAACACATGCCTGACACCGCCTGCCTTTTCTCACCGTCGTGTTGACCTTTTGTCACATTTGCTTTTCTCTGGTAGGCAATTCATGTCTTTAAGTATGAATGGAGTAAATAATTCACATCAATATTTAATATAAATTATTAAAGTTTCTGTCAGCTCTTATAGTTCATGCTTTTATAAAGTTGGAGTAGTTCATCAGCCAAACAGATGAATTGTGCTGCTCAGCTGGACATTAGAGCTGCTCCATAATGCTGTCTTTACAGTGGAAGTAAACAGGGAATTAAATATGAAGGACAGTGAAGGCTGGTGCTGGAACGCTATGTATTTTTCAATAATGTACATTCTTTAGGAAGGCTCAAAGTACTAGATGAATATCCATCATCATTTATTTTGTTATTCCCATACTTTTTTCTTTTCCTCTTCATGTTGCAGACAGAAACCCCACTGACCCCGGCATTTTCTCCTACTCTTTGTTATTAGCCACCCGTTAGTGCTCCAGCCCCCTTCTTGGGTTTAGGGGGGGTGTGCTGGTGTTGGGGTTGGTTTGGTTTGGGGTTTTTTTCCCCTTAATGCTCTTTTTCTGTTTTTAACTATTGATGTGGAGCACTAAGGTGATGAAGTTTCAGGGTTTTTTAGTCCTTGTTTATAAATTATAGTTTATATTTTGCAAAGTGACCTGTGATTGAAAGCAGATTCTGAAAATAATTTTTTTAAGAAGAAATGGTCTGATGTCTGATTGTAACAGCTGTAATGTGTTTATTGCTTCAGGAATTGGGTAAAAATAGCATGTTTTGCATAAAGGCATCTAGTGAAAATCATTATGCACCTTAATGTTGTACTATTTCAGGTCTTTAAATTCTTTTGTTAACAATCAGTTCACTGCATGTTTCACAGTCATATGAACTTGTAACAATATATTAATCGCTGATCCTACAAATCAATCACTTGGGAAGGGGGTGGTTTTGTGTCTTGTGTTTACAGGTCAAAACCTTTTGCTATACTTAAGTCATGCATCAACATTTAAAGCTAATCTCTCATTCCTCATTGTCCAGCAGGTGGCTTTTTCATATATTATTTAATTTTTAATTATTTATTGTAGGTGGAAAATGGAATATTATCCTGGTTGCTTTTTTTACAAGAACAACATTTTTTCAGTATATCCTGTTGTGTATGATGGGGTCAATGGATGCATCTAGAGATCCTCAAGTACACAATCTAAATTAAGATTCTAAACAGGCATTACAGATGCTGGTAACTTTGGCAATTATCATTTTGTTTGGTGAACAGTAGTAAAACAGTGTGCGGTAAAAGTGTTTAGAGAGAGAGGATAAATAAATTGAACAGTTTTGCAATGCAAAGTGGTTTGTGGTGTTTTTGAGGATTTCTTGGCTCTTGCTTAACTGCTATTGTGAAGCCTGGAGCAGATTTTCCCATTGCTAATGCCCTAGAAGTATTAATTCACTTTGATATGCTAATTAGAGGGCATTATGCAAGAAATGAGATTAAGTGGCAGCATGAAGCCATTTGCCTGTCAGTAAATTGAGAGCTTTAGCATCAGGAGGAGCTTTGTTTTTTCTGAGTTTCTCTTGGTTTTGCATATAAATAAAATTGATTGAAAGGTCTAGAGAAGCTTCTAGAACATTGGTGGTTCTTTTTCTCCTTCTATGATTATTTAAACTTCATGTTAAAGCCTTTCTCTGAATATTAATTGATCTAATGGGAGATACTGAACATGAAGAATTTCATTGTATTCTCAGTTACTGTATCTTAACAAAAGGAAAGTATTAGAATTCTTTGTGTCATCTGGTTTTTGTGGTATTATTTTAGATATATCTTACAGCTTTGTATTACAACCTCTCTGACTGCTAACCGCTCCTGTGCTGAGAACTCTCTCTGCGTGGAGGTATTTTTGCCAGTTCTGCTGGTTTGGGGATTGGGATAACGAGGGCCTGAACGGTCGGCTGGGATTCCTGGCCGTCAGGGCCTTGGACATTTATCACCCCCACTCCCTCACCGCATTTCCCATCATTTCTTATGTAAATCACACGTATATTTTCCTTCATTTAGGGAGGAAGGGTTGTAATGTTGACTATAGATTTTATTCAACTGCCAGAAACTGTGTTAAAGTAACATTAAGGGATTGACTTACAGCCATAAGAGCGAGGAGATTTGGAGTTAATAGTTAAACTCTGCCCTTAACTCAACTCATTGAACCTATTTATTAGAGCATATATGATACGTAAGATCACTGTGCCGAGACCTCTGCAGTATTAGGACACTCCGGGATGGCTCAAAGACGAGAGTTTCTGATTTAGTTCAGATTTTCCTGGTGGGTTGTTTTTTTTTGGTGTGTGTATGTGTGTGTGTGGTTTTTATTCAGCCTCAGAGTTGCTTTACTACAGTTTTGTGGTTAGTTTTCTTTTTATAATACTGTTTAAAAAAACATCAGAGAAGTAATTCTGGAAATTGAACAAAAATTTATCAAAAAATAAAACCAAATCAAAACTGACCCAAGCCTCTCTAGTCCTCTTTGCCAGAGTGCCTGCAGAGTGTTTGCTGTTTGTGTGCCCGTCTCCTCCACAGATCCTTGTCGCAGAGTCAATCAGGGGAGTAGCGCTGGAGTGACAGTGCTTGTTATGAGCCCCAATAGTTATTTAAAAGAAAGGAAAAAGGATAAAAAACCGCCCCAGAGCTCTGTGCGGGGGCTGTTCATGCTAGATGCACATGCTCTCCCTGATCCTGCCAGCTGAAGTCTATCACTGTTGGGAAATTTTTAACATGAACCACACAAGACACAAACCACGGCAGTTTCCCTGAAGCCACAGGGGTTTTCACGTCAGCGCAGGACAACTGGCACGTGCGCTGCAGGTCCCTGCCCGCTGTCCCCTGCCCTCAGCACCTGCGGGAGCCGGGAGCCCTCTCCATCCATCCACCCTCCCTCCTCTTCATCAACAAAGAGTCCACAGCACGGTTTTCATTTAAAGCATGGTGTCCCTGGTTGTCCTTGGTTCCGAGTTGCTCCTGAACTGGTTGGCCCAAAGAATCTGATCAGGAATTTGTAATCCAAAACCTTCAGTTATCATGGTGAACCATTTTCATACTGGGAAGAACAAAACTACACCTGAAACTGCAAAATCAGTTCTTCTCACAGAAAGCAAACGAAAGCATCACTGGTCTCCAGCTGCTAATTTTGAGTTTCACATTCCTGAACAAAAGAACTAAGTAATGTAAATACTCTGTGGCCAACCTTAACTTTCTCAGTACCAACAGACCCTTGATGGCATCGTGTTGGGAGGGGAGGGTGCTGGAGATGAAAGCCTGGCATTTCTGGGCTTGAATCCTGCTGCTGCTGCTGACTTGAGAAGAAAAAGCCGTCCTCCCACGCAAGCGAGGAGGGATGGGGTGACCTCGACGGGAGCAAATCCGGGGCTCGGCCGCCGCCTCACTGGGATGAATGGAACAGCTCAATTTTCCCGTCCTTAAAATGGAAAATATCAGGATTTTTTTGTGAAGATTGTGTTAGGTTGCTGCTATGTGTTGAATAATTTTATCAAGGATTGGGTATAATTACAATTGTTACATAAGGAGTAATCTATTAGCACTGTTTACACTACCCACTTTATTCCAATCACGGTGAGCCTAAGTGGAGCCTTACCTCCTGGAGATGGAGAGATTAGGCTTTCCTTAGACTTCTACTTTTCTTGGCTTTAATTAGGAATGTTTGTTTTCTTAATTCATGGTTAGACCTCTAGCAAAAGGGTATCAGGGCTTTCTGACTTGGTAGTTTGCTTAGTGCAGAAAGAGACCGTTTGCTCCCCGTGGATGGGGATCTCTGCTTTTCTTCAGCGGTGGCTGTTCCCGGGCAGGATGGCACACTTGAAAGGGCATTGGAAGCACGCTTTCGTGTATTTGATGATTAAAGAAGGAAGTGTGCTTTTAGTGAGGTTTGTAATTACAGAACACCCAAACGTTTGCTTGTTTTCTTTGGTGTGAGATCCTGGTAACATGATTAACTGTCCCTAGTAAGAGCAAGTTACAGGAGATTGTGCAGTGATTCTTACTTGACTTCAAGGATGTATTTATTACCATTTTTGAACAAATTATACTAACATGAAAAGTTGTGGAAATGATTGTGCACTAGATAAGGTGATACATTACCGGAGTGGTTGGGTTTATGGAGCTGTATGCCGAGGTTTTCTCAGGAGTTATAGCACAGTCCTGTCACTATAAAACCCGGTGATACAGTTGGTAATAACATGCAGTGGAGGTATTTTTAGGATTTCACTTGTTATTCAAATAGAGTGGGAACTATCAGTTTTTCTGCCTCGTATTTCTTGCCTTTGTTGTGCTGGGTGAAGAGGGAAGAGGCGAAGGAAAGCCAGAGGATGGCAGAGCGGGCGCCTGGGCGTGGGGTGCCCCTGGGGCTGGGGGCTGCGAGGGTTCGGCAATGCCGGTGGCTCCCTGGGCGCCCAGTGCACACGTGGGATGGTGGGGGAAATTTCGTGTTCCATATGCAGCTGAGGATTTTTTTGTGAATTATTTCTTACTTCCTCTCCACTTGTTAGGGCAGTGACGTGATATCGATATGGAGCTTGGGAACTTATTGACTTGTTGGTTCTTGACCTTTTGACTGTGACCAAGTATAGAAATTGAATGTCTGAAAATTAAATGATAGACTCTATATACATAAATTCTTGGATGTCAGTGTATTACATGAACTAATTTCGGTTTACCTAAATTTATGACATTTTGTGCTCAATAAAGGAAATATTTATTCCTTTCAATATACTGAGGGTCTAATAATATTGTAGTTGCTAGCACTAAACAAATCAATTTCCTTTTACTGACTGATTATCATAACAGCTGCTGTTTAATCACCATGATTGTTATGTAACTTTTAAATCTCTAATATTTTGGAGAGGAGCAAGCAGCATCGTTGTGCCGTGTAATGACGTGGTGTCATTGGTGCGGAACCGTACGGGTGCATTTTGTGGGGCTGCAGACTAGAGTTGCTGTTTAGTTTAGTAATATTTAATGGGCTGTGAGCGCTTGCTGAGCAAACTGCCTACTTGAAAGAAATCCCGAAATAACACACAGTCCGCGTCCTGTTTTCCCTGAAAAAAAAAAAAAAAGGAGCATTTGTTTTTCTGCCCTACAAACGTAGCACGGCAGGGCCTGATGGAAATGCCGTGCATCGGCCTCTAATGTCTGATTAAATTAGCTTATTGCTCTGCACGTGCAAAAGGGAGAGCGGCGATCCGGCTTTGTAGCTGAGAGCAAGACTCGGGCCTCCAAAACGGGGTGACAGAGCTGGGAATATTGTTCTCTCCGAGTGCCGCAATAAGGCTGTGGTCAGCACTAATGTAAATATTTGTACAACAACCATGTTCTACAGACTCCGATTTAATGGTAAAAATCTACCCTGAACGCCTGGGTAAATATATGCTGAAGAACAGAAGGCTATTCACTGAAGAAACAATTGACTTTAGCTTCTTTGTTGTTAAAGTGGCCCCCAGTGATCCGCTGCGAGGA
>NW_010135268.1:0-10053 GCF_000699245.1 Pterocles gutturalis
TGGAGAAGAGAAGGCTCTGGGGAGACCTCTTTGCGGCCTCCCTGAAGGGAGCCTATAAACAGGAGGGGAAGCGACTATTTACAGGGGTTGATAATGACAAGATGGTTTTAAACTAAGAGAGGGGAGGTTTAGGTTGGACATTTGGCAGAAATTTTTCACTGTGAGGGTGATGAGGCACGGGAACAGGTTGCCCAGAGAAGTTGTGGATGCCCCATCCCTGGAGGCATTCAAGGCCAGGCTGGATGGGGCCCTGGGCAGCCTGCTCTAGTGGTTGGCAACCCTGCCCACAGAAGGGGGGTTGAAACTAGATGATCTTTAAGGTCCTTTTCAACTCAGGACATTCTATGATTCTATGATTCCTCTAGTAGATTGCCTAAAGGCTAACTCAGTATGCAATGCATGCACATCGGGGTCTTTGAATACAAAGCTGCTTTTATTTCTGGACCCAGTAAACCATATAATAAAATACTTACATTACCAAGAGCCATCAAAAAGCTAACTTCCATCTTCAGGAGACTGTGGACAGAGGATTGAAAGAAAGTTCAAAGGCTGGAACGGTGTTGTGACAAAGGGTTATGCTGTTTGTTTTTCCCGTGGTAACTCAAGGCGGTGTCTCAACAGCTCTTGGTGGTTTGCCTTCTCCCACATCTGGATATTCTTATATGGTATTATATCAGCATAGTTCTCATGTCTATTGTGTAAAGCTATCCTATCACAGGGTTTGCAGGTGAACTGAATCTTACACCTGTTTTCAGGAAACATGTGTTGGCTGTTCCTTCCAATCTTTTTTTACATTGATGGGGAGATTTGAAGGCCTTTGGTGCAAATGTCAGAAAGTATTTGTATCTGCTAATGTAACATTTCAGTCAGAAATCTGTCCAGAGGTTTCAAAATAGGATGCATGATTTCTTTTACTTCCTGATACTGTTCAAAATGATCTTACTCTCTTTCAAAGGTTTTAGATTATCCAGTTTTTGATCTCTTTTTCTTCTTTTATTTTTTCTTTTACCTTTTCCTCCTTGTTCTATTAAAGACAGAGTACTAAAAAAACTCCCCTGTCTTTCCCCTTACTCAGCCAATCTACTGATGACATGATCTGCAGCAGAGTAAAACTCTCAAAAGTCTTTTACAATGCTATTTCTGTACAGTTCTAACTGAGGAATTAACTTCATGCCGTGGAGGTTTTCCTTAATGTTTGCACATTTTTTTGCTATATTTCATCTCCCAAAATACTTAAATGCTTTGTTGGAAAGTCCAGTATTTTAATCAGAGTTTTAAAAAAAATAAAACTTGGCATCCAAAGGAAAATATTGTGACTTAACTGTTGGTTCTAGTTATCTGGATCGTTTACTTTGTCTGATTGGAGGGGAAAAGCCTTAGGTTATACAGTATTTAAGGTGAGAACCTTTTTCATCCATCTTTTCAGTAAGCTAGCTGGTGCAGGGCTGCTACTACTTTAGTAGCAAAAAAGACCAAATGTTCAGATAGTGAACTCATTCCTTTGACTTTGAGGAACTGACTCGGTATTCAAAATAAAAATATGAAAATCAGAGAAATACATTAAATTTACTTGCCTTCTTTACATATTGCCAACTGGAGATTATAGTTTTAACTTACACTAACCATGTTTCAAGGCAATTTTTTAAAAATGCATATTTATAGCTATGAATGATTATTCTCCATTTTCTGTTATTAAATTAGTTTCTCAGATGTTGTGTAAATATTCTAAAGCTCTCCACTATTAATGCAATAGAAAGACTTTTGAGGTTAAACTGATGTGCTGTGCAGATGTAAAATCAGAGTCTTTACTTTTTAGAAAAGATTAGTAGAATCATAGAATGGTTTATGTTGGAAGGGACCTTAAAAATCACCTAGTTCCAACCCCCCTGCCATTGGCAGGGGCACCCCCCACCAGAACAAAGCCTCATCCGGCCTGGCCTTGAACACTTCCAGGGATGGGGCATCCACAACTTCCCTGGGCAACCTGTTCCAGTGCCTCACCACACTCATAGTGAAGAATTCTTCCTTATATCTACCCTAAATCTGCCCTCTTTCAGTTAAGTAAGCGGTGTTGTTTGTTTACAGACTGAAAACTTAAAATATTAAATAAAATTGCCCAGGCTCGAAAAGCATTTGAAATACACTAGATTTTTGCATGAATGTTTTAAACTAATCTTTGGTTATGTCTCACGTGAAATATCCTAACTTATCTGTCAGTTTTGAATGAAGACAGTAATTTACTTTTATGTGTAAAAACCCTCTTGAAGAGGACTGCAAGAGGTGTGCTTATAATAAGATAATAATACTCCTGAGGAAAAAGACACTTAAAGTAGCTGTATCTGGAAATGCTTCAGGAGTCTAATTGATCTGTAATCAACAAGGTTTGGATAAAATACATATGAAAGTAATAAAATACCCACAGAGAGGAACTGCCTGGGAACATTTCAAATTACGTGCTTCTAGAGTCATTTGGTACATATGATATCTTCAGCATTTCTGAATTAATTAAAGTTTTTCATATCTGCTGAGAAATTAGTGTCCAAAACTCTTGGCTCAAAACCACTATCATCAAAAAAAAAAAAGAAAATCAAAGTCTAGGTACAATTCCACTGCATAATCTACAGTATATTCCCACTAATTCTGAATTCAAAAAAGAAACCTGAAGTCTTTCTAAAGTTCTCAAGAGGACCAAGCCTGGACAGCAATGTATAAATCAAGACTGATTATGACTGAGGCTAATTTCAAGGATACCAGCATCCAATATTGATATATTTGTTGAGTTATAGGAGTATAACATATGTGTCTCACAGAGTTCTCACAGTTGTTTTTTTATTCTAGATTGACATGCAGATAAAAAGCAGAATAATATTTTATGTGATGTCATTATGTAAATTATAGCACTCATATTTTAATTTGAATATAAACATATATATGATTTCCTCAAAGTTCTTATGGAAAAACAAGAGTAAAGGAGGAAGATCTCTAGTGGGTAATTTAACAGGTCATTTAACTAATTTGTGCAACAGTTTTAACAATATTGTGTTTTTCCTTCAACTTGAATGGGAAGTTGAATGTTTGAAAACCTCTCTGATGCAGTAAGTAGTGATTTGAAATATTTGCTAAAATACAGGCTGTTTACATTTCTGACTTCCTTGGTGACAACTACTTTCATTCAGTTATCTAAATTTTTTTGTCAAACCCCTCCATCCTCTTCATCAGTGGAGCAGGAACATACTGTTCTAGTACTAGTTTTCTGGAAAACATTTTCAGAGTTGTGACAAAATAAGTCACAGTAGTGACCGTTGACTTCTTTGTAGAAGAAGGTGAGAACTACCCTTGAAATATGCAGAAAGATTGTTAATATGAACATATAGGCAACTGCATTATAAGTACATGTAGGCAGCTGACTGAAAGTGTGATTGTGATATTGTCTAAAAGAAGTTCTTGAGATATTAGAATTCACATTAAAAATGCCCTACAGTGTATAAAATTGAATTAATAAGTATTCAAGAACTCACTAGCTAGTGTAATTCTCTTCCAGTCCCATGAGATTCACTTAGTGGTGCAAATATGACAATTTAATTTTGATAATCATAGGTCAGTAAAAGTTCTTTTTGCAGGAAATTCACAAGGAGAAATTGGAGATGATGCAAAACATTAAATTATAATCCCTTTTTCCATTCAAAATTAGTTTAGTTGGATTTGATTTTTGTTTTTTGTTCCAGACTCTGTGTAGACTATTTCTATCAACATAAAATATGCCTTGAACGCCATGTATATCCAAATGTCTGTTCTTCAAAATAAAATAGCTATTTTGAAAAGCTCTTGGCATATACAAGACCTATAGTTCAAACAGCTGTCAGTGCCTCATACTTTAGGTGAATTTTTCAAGTTATCAGACATTATAAAGGTGTCTGAGAAAAATAATTGCAGAATATATATGTATACCATTCCTACTATAAAGAAATATTAGTCACTTCTCGGTGAAGCTGAAGAAAATTTAAATAACTCTGGTGAGGAAGAAACAGATACACCACTACAGTCTGGGGGATAGCTGTGTGGAAAGCAGCTTTGCGGAGAAACTCCTGGGGACCCTGGTAGACAACAAGTTAAACTTGAGCTAGCAGTGTACCCTTGTGGCAAAGGCGGCCAACAGTGTCCTGTGCTGCACTGGGCAGAGGGCTGCCAGCAGCCCTGGTGAGACACCCCTGGAGTGCTGTGTCCAAGCATGAGTTCCCCAGTACAAGAGAAACATGGAATGAGTTCAGTGAAGGGCCACAAAGGTGGTGAAAATGTTGGAGGATTTGTCATAAAAGAGAAGCTGAGAGAGCTGGAACTGTTTAGGCTAGAGAAGGTAAGGACTGTGGGGGAATCTCATCAATGGATGTAAATGCTTGAAGGGAGAGTTTAGAGAAGACAGAGCTGGTCTCTAGAACATTCTAGTAATTTTGTATTTGATAGAAATTTGTGAATACCATTTCTCTTCAAATACCATCCAGTATACATGGATCTTTTTTCTTTTTAAAGTAGATGTTTTACTGTAATTGTGATTTTTTTGAAACCTCTGTACTGCATCTCAAATATCAGTTCGCACACCTGCACAAGTTTTGAAAATTAAATCAGGACCATTTTGACTGCAGCAGTGCTGCTTTTTCTAACTAGCTTAATACAAGCAATTGGCTTGAATGGATATTCTTTAAGGACAGCTGGGGCCCTGAAATTAATGGCAGCAGCAACAAAAACAACAGGTTTCCCATGTAGATGATGTCTGCAGGCAGAAGAGACAATCTCTGGCAAGGCTCATAGTCAAGTAGTGCTGCTGAGAGAGATTGCCCCTGAAAGTAATTTTTTTTTTCATTTCCTGTTGTTTTTTTGTCAGTTGCTGGCAAAGATCAGTGCCAGGAAGAACTCTGTGAGAGAAAGTGAAATACTTGGACAAAATTAGAGATGGATAAGTGCCAACATACGTCTGCTTTTTGAGGACTGGGGGAACTTCTGTGCTGGCACATAACAACATAGCTTCACACCAAAAACATGTATAAAGAGAAAGGGAAAAAGCCGAGATAGCAAAAAAATGTTATAAAGGCTGTTTTTCAGTGGTTTTAATATGATTTAATTTGCAAATTGAGAAAAATGGAGGTGCAATTTACCCGGCTTGCACACGCTATTGAGTCTTAGCAATCCTGTATTTATTTGAGCCATATGAGTGCTATTAACTTGAAATCAAATTCCGATTTCTCATTTTGATATAAACAAAGTTTAGACATTTAATTATAAACATTCAGGATGAATTTCTTATTTAACTACATTTGATAGCATTTTTGCCCAAGGTTGTTTCTCATCTTTTTGGCTTCCAAGGTACTGGTGAGGTCCAGGCGTTTTGAAATCAGTCAAGAAAGAATATATCATGTGGTTCCAAGTTCAGCAAAGAAAACACCTGTACTCCGTATGCTGGTGACAAATGGCTACAGAGCATATATGCAAGGAAAAAAAAAATGGTGCAGAGGCTCTGGTTGAGAATAAGTTGAATATGAAGCAGCAGTGCACTGTTGTGGTGGTGAAGGTCCACCACTTTTTGAACTGCATTAGCAAGAGCATAAGCAACAAATTAAAGAATGATATTTTTATCCTACCTTCAATGACTGTGAAGCTGCATCTGGAATACAGTGCTCTGTTTTGGTTGCGCTATTACAAGAACTACAGCAACAAACTGGAACAAATCCAGTAGAGGGTTACTGAGGTGGTTAGGGGGTGGATGATACAATGTACAAGAATAAGCTGGAGGAGCTGAGATTCTTGTTTACACTACAGAAGAAAGCACTAAAGAGAGAAAAGGTACCTAACAACATTACCTAAAGGGACATAAAGACGATGCAGCAAAACTATTGTTAGAGGCACACAGCATAAGTCCAACAGTGGCAATTTGAAGCCCAGAAAATTCCAAGTAGGTATGAGGAAGAAAATCTTCACCTTGGAACTTGCTAAGCCCTGGAACAGGTATACTAGAGAGGGTGTGGGATATTCATCCTTGGTGATTTCCAAGACTTGACTATAAAAAGCCCTGAGAAACCTGCTTTAACATGGAAGTTAGGCCTGGTATGAGGAAGAGGTTGCATTTGAAGCCGTCTATCATTAAATTTGTATTTTTCTATGATTGTATATAAAATGTCATTATACTATGGATAATTTTACTATGCTTTTCTAATGTGGACATTTATTGCCATGCATGGGTTTTTTTTTTTTTGGTTTGTTTGTTTGTTTGTTTTTTTGTTTTTAATTCAGATACTGGTTTTCTCACTGTTTATTTTTATTGCTTTAGCCAAATTTGTTTTAAAATAGTGTTCTGATCTAACTTTGTTTACTGCTTCAAATACTCTTTTTCTTTACTGAATATGTTCTGAACTTTTGAATCACAGAATCAAAGAATAAGTCCTTTTGGAAAAGGCCTTTTCTTCTACCTTTGTCACCAGGTCCCTTGCCCCACTGAGCCCCCAACCCTCCTTCTCTTGACAATGTACTTAGAGAAACCTTTCATGTTGCCCTTCACATCCTTCATAGCATCAGCTCCATCTGAGCTTTGGCTTTCCTCACTCCGTTTCTACATGAGTGGGCAATGCCTTTGTACCCCTTCCATGTAGCCTGTCCCGGCTTCCACCATCTCTGTATTTCCTTTTCATGTCTGAACTCAGTCAGGAGCTGCATGTTCATCCCTGCTTGCCTTCTGCTATGTCTGCTTGACATTTTGCCCATTGGAACAGACCACTCTTGTTCTCTAGCAAGCTATACTTGAAGGGCAATAAATAAATTAGGCCCAGGTTATAAACCACTATTTGCTTTCCTCCACAGTGATTATTCACATTTTTTAAAATTTATTTGGGATTTTTAATTGTTAGTCAACCCATTTAATTTTATTATGTTATTTATTAATTGGTTTAATTTTTCTTAGAGGCTAGAATCTTCTGCTATGTACTTTGGATATACATACATTAATGTATTTATAAGCCTTGTGCATTAAATCTTAGTAAAGCAGAAGGCATGATCAACTCCAGAATTGTAAACAAAGAGAGAATAATCAATGGAGACATCTCACAAGTTTATCTACCCCAGCTTGGTCTCCTAAATGTGGAAACTGAAAGTGGTAGATGCTTGTCTTTTTTTTAACAGAATCCGGTCATTCATATTCCAGTGCTTACCCTGTCTAACAACTCATTTAATTTTCCTTAAATTTTAGCTCATTCCTTTTTGCTCGATTCCCTATGGACATGGAGAACCATCCTTTTTGTCACAATGTTTAGCATATATGAACATTTTTATTTTTGATCTCTTCGAGTTTCCTCCATTCTAAATAAAGGAAACTCAATTAATTCAGTCTTTTCTTCTGGGGATTTTTTTTCTAGATTGATTATCACTATTACTGTTCTGTTCTGAATTTTCTCTTATAGTGCCCACCTTTTATGAAGCACAGTGCACTCAAACATCCTATTCCATTTGAGATGTTTGCATTACAGAGAGGAAATTTTTTTTGTGCTTTACATACAGTTTTCTGTATCATAAAGAGAGTTACTTCTTTTTTTTTTTTTTTTTTTTTTTTTTAATACTCTGACAGTTTCAGTGGTTCACAGGGAGACCCCAAGGAATCTTAAAGGGAAATTTTTGGGTTGGATTGAATGTACTCATGATGTTTCTCAAAATCGGCCTATTTAAGCCATTTGGTTTCTGATTATGAAATATGGATGATACAGACTTATATCAATAATGTACCAGCAATCAAGATGTTGCAAAGAAAGTGTTGTTCAAGTTTGAGAAAAGTCTTGATATCTGTGAACACACTGCAGAAAACAAGTTTTTGAAAAATGTATTTGCTGTGTTACAATATATGTAGGAGAAGTATGTTGCGGTTAATCTCTCACTCTTTTTGTCATGGTGAAGTGGTTAAATGTTGTTGTAACTACTGACCTTAGTTGAGAGCCAGCTGCCTGCACTAGATGTTTGAACTAAATATATTCAGGAAGATATAGAATAATATTAAATTTACTGTAACTTTAGGTTCAAGAAAGGTGACATTTTCTTTGGAACAAACACTGAGTCTGCAAAAGCACATAAGATAACATTTCCTTTTCAGTGAGGCAAAGCATCAGTCAAATGCAGATTAATCTGATCTCTGGAAGTTATTTGCATCTCCAGAAAGTCATACCACTCTTAATACACTGAAAATTGTCTACTGAAATATACTAATTTTGAGGGGAAAGATTAAATTTATCTAGACTCTGAGGGTTTCGGAGTGCAGACTGACTGTCCCACCAGGCAGATGCATGTGTCCAATGGCTGTAGTTTGAGATGCACACTGATATCTAGAAATGATTTAAAATGGGAGTGTCTGGGAAAAAAAGATAGAGAGACCTTTAATCTTAAATGGTGTTTTTTCATTTCTTCACCCATATATTTTATGAAGATTTTAGATGCATTTTTTTATGTTGGATGCTGTAAATATATATTTTTACTTGCATTTTACCTTAACCAAACTTGAGCTGAGTGGGATTTTAAAGTAAATGGCTAGCCAACAAGTCTTCATCTATTAGTTAAATAAGGAGTCATTCTCCTCACTTACTGGGGGTATCTTAAGAAGTGTTTCATTGCTGGGAATATCACCACAGCTGAGTATGTCACCAGTGAGGCTGTTCAGGCCAGATGGAGACTGAGTATTTCAGTCAAAACAGGAAGAAGTGATTTTTCAGTGATACAACCTTGGATTAAGGTGTTAGGGAACAAGCATAAATCCTGATGGCTCCCAGGGAGTGTGTCACTGATTATCATGTCATAAAAAAAGTAGTAGGAGGAGCTTGATGTGCTGCCTACTGGAATATTAATATAAGATGCTGTATCATGGTGCCGTAAAAAAAGAAAATGGGATCTCATTATTGCATTTGGTGTGGTGTTTCCTCCCTGTATGGGGAAAAGTTTTAGAATTACCTTTATTTGGACTCAAACATATAGTTCTGCTGTTCTGGTAAATAAGCTTAGGACATGAATGCAATGAAGGGCCACTGAAGTAACAGAAGTACCAGACATCTTATATTACAGTATTAGAGAGTCTCTGAAAAAAAATTCCAGCAACTGTAAACTTGGGGAAAGGTGAAAATAACTTCCCAGTTAAAGGATGCTGGTGGTACAGTTATAAGTGACAAATGAGGATATGCTGGTCATTAATATATTTATATTAAAAGAACATTCATAGCCATTAGAGCAGGAAGAGTCTGGAATGGAGTCTTATGAAGTAAGAATAATGGAGACTAAAAAAACCATATTACTTCTAATACTGAGATTAATACGTATATGAAAATCGGAGATGATTTGGTGTCCCAGTATCAGGGACTACCGTCAGTGGTGCACATAGTCACTCTTATTTTGTACAGAGAGACTGTTCCATGACAGCCTCCTCCACATTCTCTTCACAGTATCAGGGAAGAAGATAATGTTGTCACATTTACATTCTGGACATGACATGCTTCCTTGTATATGTATGAAGATCAATCCAAGGGTGTACTTCTGACCACTTCCCATTTTCTTACACCAGTGTGGGCACCTTTTACTGGAAGCAAATGGAGTGTAGAAGGGATGACAAGGGTTTTCCTGTGCCAAGGAATGGTTCTGAGCACATTATATTTACTAGTATAAGCACAGCCTCTATTCTTAATTTCTCAGATACCATTATTTGATAAAATCTACTCTTCTCATGCTACTTATACATATAAAAGCAGTAATATGATTTTTTTTATTATTATTATTTGGGAGGGGAAAGCAGTCTTCTTCAGCATCTAGGGAAGGAGAAGTAACTTAGGACTGCTTAAAATGCTGGGGTGCTGAGAGTCAGGTACCCATTTAATTTATTCCCCAAGTCAAAGTGCCATGAACCAGTTCTGCTCAGTCCAGAAGAGGACAGCAATAAAGTTTCACACACTGAAGACAATCTTTAAAATATTATGCTACTGTTTTTGACTGAAAGTCAATCGTAACAGAATACCAAGCAGAATTGCAACGCTGGGCTTCAGCAGG
>NW_010135268.1:10084-10375 GCF_000699245.1 Pterocles gutturalis
CAACTTTGGCCTTTTCAAGCAATTGTTAGAGGAAATACCGTGGGACAGGGTACTTGAAGGTAAAGGGGCTGAAGATAGTTGGTTAGCATTTAAAGAGTGCCTCTTCCAAGCTCAAGATCGGTGCATCCCAACGGGTAGGTAGTCGTGGAAGGGTGCCAGGAGACCTGCATGGTTAAACAGGGATCTGCTGGGCAAACTCAAGGGTAAAAGGAGGGTCTACAGATCATGGAAGGAGGGGCTGGCCACTTGGGAGGAGAATAATAATGTTGTCAGAGAGTGTGGGGAGGCAAC
>NW_010135269.1:0-246 GCF_000699245.1 Pterocles gutturalis
CTGATTGGCCGGCTCATACGGGTGGGCGGGGCCGTGAGAGTCGTGCCGGGTTCTCCCCTCGACCATGGTGCGCTCAGCCGGATCGAAACGGCGCGATCTGATTGGTCCAGAGCCTCGCACTGAACTGACCGCTCAGCGTCCAATCGGAGCCTGCGTTCTGGAGCCGGCATATTTGCATGCGCGGGGGTGGGGCGTGCGGGCTGCGTCAGCCAATGGGAGAGCGCGCTGTTTGAATCCTTCATTTGC
>NW_010135270.1:0-14016 GCF_000699245.1 Pterocles gutturalis
TTTTTTGTTGTTGTCGTTTTGTTTGTTTTACGGTTTTCTCCTTGGAAAAGAAAGGCAGGGGAAAGGCTGGGTTTCCCCGACTCGCTCGGGAACTTGCGGTTTCACCCGGGGTTTTCAAAGTCTTTCTTTTCTTTTTTTTTTTAACCTTTAGTATATGATTATGCCCGGAACTGATATCTAGTATAGGTCTAAATAATACTGCAGCTTTAATTAATAATAAAAGGCTCTTAGACGTCAAGGATGTTATTTTCAACTTTCTCTTCCATTACACGTGCTAGCCTCACTCCAGCACTTGCTTCTCATATTCTTTAACCCTAACTTGCTCTGGAGTAATTTAACTTTTTGGTGTTCCCTCTCACAAACTTTCAGTGTTTTTCTAGTGTTTCTGGTTTTTTTGTTTGTTTTGGGTTTTTTGCCAAGCTAACTTTTCTCCATAGCACCCATTTTAACTTGCAGTTCTCTGTTTTTCTTGACAGTTGTACTTTTAAATTGCTGGAGTGGCAATTCTGTCATCTGTAATAGGAATACATTGTTTATGATCTGTTCACAGTATCTCTTACAAGACTTGTACTTGAGATTTTTGCAGGCATTGTGAAGTTTTCATATGGTGAATGCCAGTGTAGATGTAAAATGCTCACTTCTGAAAACAAAAAAAAAAACTTTTCTAAAGTTGTTGCACTTAAAATAATCTCAGAACCAGTTTTTATTAATGCCATTTAGGCAGGTTAGGTATATGTGGAAAAAAATATCCTGGTTCAAGCCTCTTCTGATATTTTGAAGTATTCGACAAGGGTTGACATCAAAGGTACTTAATCCTGCAAAGACTTCTGCCTGTATTTATTCACTGACCAGTCCCTATCGGCTTCAATGCAGTTGCATCTAATGTGTAGCCTTTCAGGGAACCTCACTGCCTGTCTAGGTCTGCTGCTGTACTATTAAAGTCATTAAGAGTTTTTTTTGTCAACTTTGCATGTTTAAAATACAGTGTACATGTAACGTGTATATATAAAGTCACAGACATGCTTAGTTCTTTCCAGAATCAAGGATTCTTGATTCTGAAAATCTTACTTCTGGACATCAAGTAGAAGCTTTGGAGTACAAAACTAACTGACTCTTAAGAAAATACCTTCCTTCTTACCTTTAAACCTATTATATGCTTTAAGGCTATAAAGCCCTAATTGTCAAATATGTCTGCTGTAGTTTTTGTCTTTATATGAAATAGCAAGTATGCACTTTATCAGAGATGCCTGCTTCATATTTTAATATAAAGAAATTACTTTTTTAATGTCAGTATTATTCTAGTAATCATGCCTTCATATAAATTGTTTTAAGCTTTGTTCATTTTTGCCATTACCTTTCATTCTCCGTAATCCTAACAGTCATCCCAAGGAAGCATAGGCAATATTTTCCTTGAACTATGCTGTTGTGTGTCACAGATGCTTTAAAAGGAATGAACTTTTCTTTCAATACAGAAATACACCTGCCTGTTAGGAGTACTCAAGTTAAAAGCCAAGAAGCTCAGGTGCATTTTATGTAGGTGGAAAAAGTTGCTTATGACAAAATTGTGTAAAACTACTATTTCTGTTTGTAGTACAGTTTTCCACTGGTATTCCTTGTAATGATAGGTTGCTACAGATACAAAACGACTGCATGTAGGAGAGCTGAGCTCTACGTCTCCCCAGCTCTACTGAAAACCTCCTTGCGCAGCACCTTATTTACCTGTATGGTAGTACAAAGCGTTCAGATTAAAAGTTCAGCTTTGTGGTTGTATTTTTCTTTTCATTTCTGTCATGAAAAACTCTAAAAGCTCATAGATTGTCAGAAAATGCTGTACTTGGTTACAGTGCTATAAATCCATTACCTAACTGGAGTTAGTCCAGGAGTGAAATCCTAGCTCTGCTGCAGACAACCAGAGATTTGCTGCTGATGTTAGTAGCACCAGGATTTCTTTTTTTGTGTAACTAAAAGCATTTGCAATCCTTGATAGGTAGCTGTATTTAAATATATTTTAATATCTGTCCTCAGAAATGTGAATATTTTGATTACAGAACAAAAAACTTCTTACAGAAATACAGTTGCTGTACTGATTTCAGATTTTCACTTAAATAAAATTTCTAATATGTAACATTCTCATGGTATTAGTACAGCTTTACTTTTCTCTTAGGCAGTTCACCAACAGAAAACATCCAAACAAACAAAATTCCATGATCCCATAAAATACTTGATAGCTGGGTGGAAAAGGCAAGGAAATAAGCAAAAGTCGATTATGACTTTCCTGACGCAATTCAATAGCAAGTAATTGCTTTTTATCTTGTCCTAAAGGAGGAAATCATACCAAGAAGTACAAAAGCAGAAATGCTGCAAACCAACAAACAAAAAACTTCACTACTCAAATGACCATCCAACCCATTTCCACTGTTCTGCCATACGCATTAACAATGAGTTAGTTTTGTATGTCTTTGTATGTGATGTGTGTTAGTATTTTCCTAATAAACTGACAAAGCTGTCTGTTCAGATGTATGTGACCAAAAAAGGTACGGAAATAAGAGTTAGAGCTTGTTTCAGTCTAATTCGAGATAAATATTAAATGCTTTTAAAATTGAACATTAATCTCCTAATGGAAAACCTTCATTTAGGTTTTAGGGCTTTTCTAAGTAAATACAGGAAAAAAATGTGTCCTTGTGATAGGCTTGCAAGGACCAATCGGCCTATGCCAGTCACTTCCCTAGGGAAAAATACTATGCTAAATTTATTTAAATAACTGCAGATTTTAGAAACTAAATATGGAAGCATATAGAAAGGATCAGGTGCTCAAGATTAGCTTCCAAAAGAGAGTTCCAGAAAAATTATCTGTCTGGGGAAAAGCAGCTCCAGTATCTCTTCTCTGTCTCTTTTACTAATTTTTTGAAAACATACCTACAAACACTTCAAAAATACCCTCCCTAATCAGATTGCGTTAGTAGGAGATGAGTTATCATGCAGTTTTTCTTTGCAATGATCATTTTTATTTTATACCTCCATGAAGACATTGATAAAGGAGTGTTGGCAGAAACAAAGATTATGATATGAGAGATTTTAAAAATCCTCAACAAAACTTACATCTGCTGTATTCTATTTCTGCCAGATTAATTAAAAGAATAGTCTTGGTTTTTAAAGAGAGAAAAAAAAATGCATTTTGAGAATCAGTCAGCATAACATATTCTCTGGCACTTTTGGAATGATGAATAATAAGAAACTAAGCAAGCTTTGGACACTGCAGCTGAAAACATGTGCTGATATAATGGAAGAGCCAAAAGAGAAAAAAAAAAAAAAAAGGAGAAAAAAAAGAAAAAATATTGGCTTTAAATGCTGGAAAGCAGGTTGCTGCTTCTCATCCACAGCATAACAGTCCTCACAATACACCAATTTTGAAGCAGCGCCTTTTCAATAGCAACACAACTTTCATTTTCACTGCAGGATGCCACAGGCAAACCAGAGTTTGAAATATGTATGCCAGTCACATGCAAACACACTACAATGTGCTGGAAAGCTGCCACTTGTTTATGATTTTCCATCTTGTACGTGACACAGTCTTAACTATTCAAAGCAGAGCTAATATTTTTTCCATATTTATCAAAATAACTCTTGCCTTTCTATTTATTTGTACATGTCCCCACCCTCTCCTTTCTGTCAAGCTCAGTGCTGTAAAGGTTTGCAGGCAAGAAGGCAACTGGGCAACAGTTTCAGCCTCCCTACTAGTGGTTACCCAACTGCTACTTCTCATATCACGTACCACTGTTTAGTGAATGAAGAAATGGAAAGACCAAAGGGAGAAAAGATTTGAAGGCGGCTGTGCTGTTGCGATACACAGGCTGAGCAATATGGTACACGTACGCATATAGATGCGTGCACAGACTCCAGCCAGACTCTGCACCGACAGCATCACTTCTAGTGTAAGGTTTCAGTTCCTTCATTTTTACTCTGCTGCAGCTTACATCACATCTTCAGATCCTTAACAATCTGATGTCAACTTTACTTTGCACATACATGTCAAACAAGAATATGGTCATATTCTACAACAGGGGAATACTCTGCTGCTGGCTGCTCTTTGCCACGGCAGTGATTTAAAATAGATGCATGCCTCTCAACAAATCTTCACGTTTTCATAGTAAAATACAAGACCTGTTTTAAAAGGACCTAAAATTCACTGTCCGTCGCATTCATATTTTAACACTTACATGCTGTAGATAGAGGCTTCAGTCCATTAATCTTTCTAGAACGATGGTCTCCTGACAAAGCAGTTTCGCTGTGAAAAACTGCAATTGTTTTCAGAGCAATATCAGTTCTTCTCCTTAGTGGCCCCATGGCTAAGAGAAAACATTTGGCATAAGCCTAAGGGTTTATTTGGCTTGCAGAAGACTGGCAATCCACTTTCAAACCAAAATGATAGCTTGTCAATTAATAATTTAACATTCAGCACTCATCTAAGGCCCTGCATGCAGAACAGCTCAACAGACTTCTCCAGCAATGAGGACCATGACTTCTGGTCATTTACTCAATTGTCACAATAAAATTCTCTTGTACAATGGAATGTTTAGTATTCACAGACTGACAACACACAAATGCATTGCAGACAGGACACCAGCTATGGCACTTTAGTATAGTGTCTTAGGATTTTGGTACAATCCTATGAATTTCCATGTATTTCTTATGTATTTCCAAGTTACTACTTACATACCCGGCCGATTCCGCCTGATCTGAGCCTTAAGTCACGAACCAACCACCTGCATAACTTTACACACTGAAACAGAAATGAGCAGAGCTTCAGCTGAGCATACATATATACACATATATGGGCGCCCACAGGAATTTGGTGGATGCCTCCATAGTCTGTGTTTTATCCCTGGACACCCATAAAAAATGCTTCCTTTTGCATACAACCCTTGGGCACCAGGTTGCCTGTGCCCAAAGAGGAGACATTAAAACATGTTTTCATACAACAAAGGATGAAGACACTTGCATGGAAAAGTTTTACACACTGTTTCTGAAACACAGTATTTTTATGTAATAGTGTTCAAGACACAGCCAAGGGGGAGGGGTTTTAAGGAAGGCTGGGGTAGTTCCTCTTGCCAATCTCTCAGTAAATGACCTGTCCCTTTCCCTGCGATGATCAAGCTGGGGCAGGGGGAAGGGAGGAGAAATTGCTCACAGAAGTATTTTTAATGATCCCCAGGGAGGGGTCACTGTGGTGCAGGATGATGGGCGGTACCTGGGGGGCAGACAGCCTTCCTCCTCCTCCGGGCTGGTGTGCAGAACTGAGTGGACACCCCATCGGCTGCTCCATGCAGCAAAACCCTGTCCCCCTGCCCCTTCTTAAAGGAAGCCCCCAAAAGCACAATTAATAAGCGAGGAGGCAGTGACTGCCTGACTAGGTGGAACTCGGTTGTTAGGTTTTGTCAGGAGGATTAAAAAAATAGCTAAAGAAAATCTGGAACTCGATCGAAACAGCCTTTCCAGGGGCGGACTTTCAGCTGAAGGTGGCTGAGTGTGAAACATAGGCAGGGAGGTTTACGTGTGCTGAAGTACAATCTCAGCATTATTAATTTTTTTTTTCAAGGCTTCTTTTGTCTGTTGTTTTCTTCTCCTTTTTCTTTCTCTCTTTTTTTCCTTTTGACAACTTCTTGCCTGCCTGTCATTAGAAGTAAGAATGTATTCCTTTTTCTCTATCAGATCTCAGTTAATTAGCCATCGCTGCAGCAGGCTCAAGGATTTAAATTCAAAGTGAAACTCATTCTAATCAAAACTGCAGCAAACTGGGGGTTTTGTTTGACTTTAACCTGAAAGTCAGTTATTGCACCACTGATGTACATACCACATTACCAGCTGAGTGCTTTCAGCATCCCTCTATCAGTGTGAAATATTTAATCGGCACAAGGATCCAATCAGCACAGCAGAGGGGAATCTAGTGTGTGCATTAATTTACTTTCTGTTGAAAAGCAGTAAAGCAGGTCAGAAACATATAACCTTCTCCCTTCCCCCCCTCCTTTTTCCCCTCCCAAACAAATACACAGCACATCAGAAGAGTTTTGGCGGTGGGGAAGGGAATGAAAGCCACCCTGTATGAATCCAGATTGGAGAGTCAGACAATAAATTAGTCATTCTTGCCAAAGCATGACAAACACTGCCTGGAACAGAAGAGGGGAACAACCCACTTCTCCAAACATACCCCCCAAAATCCCCTCTCAAATTAATTACATTGTTTGTAATTAATTGTAATTGTTTGTTTTTTAATCTTTGACTCTTTTTAAGCTAGAAAGATGGCTGAATGATTACCCCTTCTGTGTATGACATTAATTAGAAAGAAAGCAAATGCCAGGAAACAGTGAATCAGTTTCTATTAAGGTGTAATGGCTTTGGATTTTCTGACCAGCCACATTCTCCAGGAAAGGCTGCCATTAATATTATTGGTATTAAAAAATCTGTTTTAGAAGCATTCCCAAGCTCTTCTACACATCAGCAATTTTATATGTTGCAGAAGCACACTGCAGCATACAAAAGCTAAACTTTTTCTCCTACCAAATCCACCCTCGTATTTCTCCCTTATTCTCTGAAAACAATCAAGTTCCTTATCTCCATGACATCATAACAAGAATAAAGACATGCCATTTTCTTTCACAAGGGATTATTTGCAACCTGAATGTTATGTGAGCAAACTTGTACAATCCTGCAAGCAAAACCACTGCATGGAAATGCAACGACAGGCAATGATTAAAGTTGCACCAAAAAACTCCACCTCAGCTCGTCAGTCTGATGGGGCCAAAACTCTCAGCATGGCTGCTTTCCAGTACAGGGCAGCAATGAAGAATTAGCAGATTTATGTAAAGACAGAATTTTCCGAACTGGTAAATACCCTAATAATGGTAACAGTGGGCTTAGAAAAGCACATATTCACTCAAGTGCAATTAGCCTTTAATTTCTGAAACCATTAAACAGCTTGCTGACTGAAAAAAACAACACGTTTTCAACTGTATTGCTAACTGGCAATCCGCTCGTCGAAACTCGGAATTATCTGCTTAGTGACTTGTAAACAGCACTTTTTAACTAACAAGGAGTAGGGGGGAAAGAGGACGGTATTTAATGAGAAAAGTCAGATTCATATTATGGAACATTCTAGAAGGGCCTGTGCATCTTGAAGGAGAGGAGGAGGGGGAGCTTAGTTTTTTTTTTTTTTTAATAACCTCACAAATAATCCCTCCTCCTTTCTCTCTCTCAAACCATGTCAATGATCAAGGAAATGAGAACAAGGCGCTTGATTCACAGCTGACTCTCTCTTCTTGTTACATCAGATCAAGAAGGAGCAGTCTAACGGGGGGGCTATTTCTGCAGGGGAAACAAATCTACAAGCTGACATTTTGTCTCCTACTCCTATTAATTAGTCCACTTTTCTGTCAGAAACAGAGCTTTTAAAACTTGCAATGGAGTTACACATGTGCCCACTCATACATACGCTGCATATATGCATCCAGAAAATTAAATATTATGCACGTGGGATAAAACCCTCCCAAGGAATCTTCAAGGAAAGAGTAGTTGGTTTCCAATTTTATTTGATGGATGGATCTCTATTCTTTCCCTTAATCCCAAGAAAAACTGCATGCTAAACTGCTAATAATAAAACGCTGCCTGCACTGATGCGCCTGTTAATGACAACCTTTGGATGGGGTGCATTGTGCTCTGGATCAGGTTCACAGCGGCAAGACTGCACCTCAGTCTGCACATCTATAAAATGCATCTTTTAAACCCAAATTTACAACAAAATAAAACTTTGGCTTGATCTTACTTCGAATAAACCAGAAAGCATACAGGCATCCTCTTGGCTGGTCAGAGGAGGGTTTAAATGGCTCCCTGCTGTGTAACATGGGTTTTCCCCTAGCCCCAAAGCTGGAGTCCTACTTGCCATTACCAGCTGAAAATTTACATCCTTTTGCTGTTGCCAACTTAAGTTTCCCATGATTTACCGTGTCCTGTGCATTCAAGAGGATCGCATTCATCTGGCTTATTTAATGTCAAAAAACCGAAAAACAACTCTCTGCAAACAAACACCAAAAACAACCAAAACCCCAGTGTACACCATATAAACACTAATGTGCTTCTAATTTAAGTTTAAAAAAAAAACAAAGGCAGAGTGATTAAAGGCTAGGAGCATGCAGCTCAGCATATGGAGCCACAGTAAGTGCCCTAGAACAAGCTGAATGTTTCCATTGTGTGAAAGACTCATTCATTATAGCTACAAGATGCAGTGCAGACATTTGCATTTTTAGAGGGGCATCTTGTCATTTTTAGATAAATCATGGGATCCAGACCCTTTCTAAATGGCATCAAAGCTCGCATTTCTTGATATCCTGCCTCCCTTTGTTTCAGTACTCTGCCTCACTATTTCCTTTTCCTCTACATGAATGTCATTAAGTTTGAATCCTAGTACGTCTCCAGACCAAGATGTGAACTCAGGGGCTTCTCATTTTTGCTTGAAAATGCAATGCTTCCTATGATCAGGCAAGGCAAAAAGAGAAGCAACTGCATGCAATCAGAAAAATAAACAATAAATCAATTTATTTCTCCAGTTTCAAAGCTGCTGCTTCCTGATTTACATTCCCTCCCCCGATATTCCTCCCACCAGCTCCCCCCCAAACTGATAATAATTTCTTTGATTTCTCCTCCCTTCACTCCAGCTTAAAATCAAATTTGGAAATGCACATCTTCCTTGGTGTGGCAGGAAGAACTGGCAATACAATAAACTAAGCCAAATCCTTTCTTTTTTCTCTTTTTCCCAGATAACACAGAATCCTCCTGAAATGAACAAATGTTACTGTGAATAGATACAGACTTCCCATGGGATCAAACCATCAGTTCCTCGGTATACACATAAAGAAGAAAGAAGTTAAATGGTTGCATTTCCCCCAAGGGAAAGCAAAGCTTCAGTTGTGAAGTATTCCCATCAGAAATTCTGGATAAGTTGCAAAGAAAAAAAAAAATAAATCCCAGCCTCCTCTGCAGACCTTGTATAGACATTTCCCCAGCAATTCTACATATGCACATTTCAACCCGACAGCATGAGCTTTTAGTATTACTGTGTTACTCTGGAGTGATTACTGTTCTCTAACAGCAGGCATATTTGCATGGCAGTCATGAAACTGCTCGGAGCAACCTTTCAATTTTCCAACACTCTAAAGTATAGGTTTGGTGAAAGCAAACAAAGCAGAAGGGGAAATGAAGTGTTCAAACTGAGCACCTACGTCTAGGCACCTCAGTCCAAATCCAGGCTCTTCTGTCCACATGGACAACTGCCAACTGGCACAGGGGCAGCACTGGCCAGAGGCAAAGTCATCCTGGGCTCATGCACTCTGAACCCAGGTGACCCTGCTCATTTTTGCAAGTGAATGTTGGTACATGAATGAAACTGAGCTCTAGATTTTGTCACAAAACCTAGTGCTTAGTTCAGAGGACTGAAGAGGAAAGCAACATCATGAATGGGTTTTTTGCAAAACCTATCAGCCTTACTAATGAAAAACTCACATTGCTTGGCAGCAGAGTGAGTAGTGTCCTTCCACCCCACTCTCTGGCTGGACCTGTGCCTACTTCTGGTTAAGCACATTGGAACTGAAATGTAATCAGAAGTGTCTTCTAAGATTTAAATAAATCACTTTGCCTCAGTTTCCCAACGTGATAACATGCCTTCCTTATAAAGGTATAGTGGAATTAACTGGCTAGCATCTATTAAATGCTGTTTGTTTGCTATTCAAGGCAAGCTAAATCATATGATCATCTCAGTCCAACTGGATTATGGCTGCCAAATCAAAGATAGTGTGCTATCTCACTGTTTATCTAATCTTGACAACTGATATTTTCTAATATCCTCCAAAGGAATGCCTGTGGAGAGGAAGTCAAGACTTCACAGCTCCAAGTATTTTTCTGGGTCTATGTGTGTGGGCCTGGCCACACATTGAACTAGGTGGAGAGCACAAAGTTTATTACATGTCTTTTCCTTTCCACAAGTTGCCTAAAAAGCAATCTACAGATCCAGAAATGCAGCAAAGACCAGAACCAGAGAGGACGAACACACAGCTGATAACTACACCTCTAAAAAGAGCTGCTACAAGTCTGAAGAAGAAAGGTGTTCAAGGAAGCAGGAAGGAATGGGAGAGGATACACACACGGGGCCAAATTTCTCACAATAGAGCTCTCGGAGTTCTGATTGTCAATGGACAGAAAAGAGTTGAAGTGGCAAGCCTCTGAGAGATTTTCCTCTTGCATCATAAGTTAAAACAATTTATTATAAATTATGGGATGAGAATGATGAACAATTGTGCAAGTGCTTTGTAGAAGTAAATAAGGACGAGTTGACAGTGGACTTCCATCTCAAGACTTCCTACTTTCTAATACACCTTAGTATACAGAGGATGACACTCTCAATGCCTTTCTGTCGCTTCCCAGGATCTCTGAGCATCCCCGCATCATTCATAGACACTCCTCTGATCTAATGAAACCCCTCCAGAGGAAGCAGCTCTGAGCACACCTGTGGAAAGAAGATGAGAGAGACACACTCACATGACCTATCAAGTAAAAGCTGGAAAATGAACCGTGACATCGCAACCCAAAAACTTTAGTCATCACGAGAGCACCCTCACTCCACTCTTCATCCTCCCTTCACTTGCACTGCTTCCTTTGTCATGTGCCCTTTTTAGGGCTATCCAAAACATTTATTTGAAGAGTCAAACTGCCTTGATTATCAAAACTTATGGTTGAATGTGCAGGCAGAGTGGCTGCCGCAGCACTTGAGGCAGCAACAGCAGGGAGTGGTTTTTTTCTCCTTCAAGAAGCGTCTGTTCAAAAAGGTAGGGTATCAAACAATGGGTTATCAAAAACACAAGGTAATCTTCAAAACCCGGCTGAATGAATACCCCTTACAGAAGCAGAGGAGCAGAGGATACTGGAAATTAGGAACTCCAAGCCCTCTGTCATGTGTTCAGACCTCTATGCAATGCTTTACTTCTTTATGAGAGACATACAGTGGCCTAGTTCCTCTAGGGAGGTTGGTGGTTTAGACATATTAAAAAATAAAAAATAAATAATTAACCTCCCCTCCCTAATCCCCCCCAAAGTGACAATGCTGTGTGAGTACGTATATGTGAAAAATCAAAAGCAAACTTTCACAGTTTGAGAGTCACAAGTAATACCACTGACTACATACAGATAATTGATCAGTCATAATAAGAGGAGGATACAGCATATAATATTTTTCTTTTAATGAGACTTCAGAGAATGCATGAAAAAAACTATTTAGAATGACTGAACTGTACAAATATATTAGCAGATGTTGAAAATATTGAGTAAATTTAAGAAACAAGGGAATGATATGCTTTCACTCTAACTTAATGGAAATGCAAATGATAAGATAATGCTTAAAGGGAAAGAAAGGGATACAGCAGCAGTGTTGGGAAAGAATATTAAAAAGAGACAAAGGAGCTGCTAATGAAGGACTGTGCAGATCCTAGGGTGAAACTAAGACACTTCACAACCATTATTCCAGAGGCCAAAGAGAGAGTAACGAGCAATAAATAATGCAGATCATGCCAATGGCAGTAAATAAAATGGAATGTAGGAGAGAGAATGAGAAAGAACAGACTGGGCCCACTTCAAAACAACAGTAGGAGAGGAACACAATGGCTAAGGAGAAAACAAGGACACACTACACAGTAACTCTGCCATTGTCTTCACACATAAAGATGGAGGTGTTTATATAACACACATATAAAATGGAAATTATCTGCAAAATTTAGACACTAGTCTGCAGTTGTGAGTGTCTGAACTACTTTCTAAACTACTCCCATAAATAGGAGTAGTTTAGACAGAAGAAAGAAAGACATTTTGTATGTTGATTTTCTTGCTACGGTAGTGGAAAGCACTTAAGATACTTCAGCCATGAGAGCTATCCAAGGAGCTGCACACAGTGACACGGATCTGTGTGTATACCTCGAAAGGATTCAAGGGCACAAAAGAAAGGTGAGATGAGAATGAGAGAAGCTTTAGCAAACTTTTTCACAACTTTGTTACATTTAAGGATCAGAATAAACAACAGCCTCTTGGCCTTGTGTGCTATGGAGTGCAAAACATCATCGCCACTTAATACAAACTCTACCCCAGTCAGTCACTGAGATCCTTTGCCTGGAACATTTATCGCAGGTGATAGCTTTTCTACTGATAAAAGCCATTTTGCAAAGAACCTGAACACAAAAAAATGACAGGGTGACCAGTAAAAAACATTCTCTGGCTCTCCAGTTCTGCAGAGCACCCTATTTTTTTTTACATTTCCATTTGGACTCGCCTTTTCCTTCTGCAAGAGTGCAACATGTTACACCTCTTCGGAGCAGAAGGCAAGGATTAGGACACAGCCATGGAGTTCTGTGGCAGGTTTGTTCAGCAGCCCCTAGAGATCCAAGTTCAAATACAGGTCAAGCCATAAGTGGGAAAGAAAAACGAAGGCCTTGTTCTAGTTCCCGTGCTCCAAAATCATCTTGGGTGTAACCCCCTCCTGGGGATAAGATTGGGCTGCAGTTGTGTGAATTGCAAAGGCATGATGTAGAAAAAAGGATGGGGCAAATAAGGGGCAAAACGATGTATTGCTCATTCCAGTAGATTCCAGCTGAGCGGAAGGTGAGGATGTTAACAACACTCAATGTGGAAGAAGTAGCTCTCTGCACAGTGTCTCTGTCGATACTGTGACTGCATCCAGCCCTGTATAATTTTATTCCTGCTTTCATTCCTTTTTCTGAAGAACTAAAGCCTTTATAACTATGGAAAAATAAAATAAAGCCTAATAATGCTGGCCTTCTCCAGGAGGTGAGTGGAACAGGTTACCAAACATTGTACACAGCTATACCTCAGCAGTGCTTCCGAAGGAAGCTGTCTGCTGGTCTCTTGATCCTCCTCCTGTGCTGTCACAACATATGTGACTGCACCAGCATTCAGACAGCTGTGCAGTAAACCAGGAGCTCTACTAATTCAAGCTAGCCTGGCAAAGAAGAAGATCTAGGTTTTAACAGAGATTGGTTACCCACCTCAGTTTACAGCCTAGCTGCAGAAACAACTGGGCCAATTCAGTGGGAGGAGGCAGTGGGGAGGAACAGTGAAGCAGGAAGGAAAAGCATCCTTCCAAAAGAGTGTTGTCATGGTGTTTGGGCAGCTATGGGCGTTGGGTTGGCAACCTCACAATGAATTGTGAGGAAAACTGGGAAACAGAAATGAAAGGATTAAAGGATAAAAGAAAGAAACAGAACACATGCCAGAGAACCCCATAAAAAGCCTCCATGCCTTTCACTACTAGGCCTACAAGTTGTAGTTATACTCCTCCTAGTAGTAATCAACACTCACTTTCAGCAGTTGGGTGTTCAGCAGCCTGTGTGAAAACAGTCCTGTTTCCAGCAGACCGCTGCTTACAACATGACCAATGATAATATATGCAGACTCAGCAGAGAGGCTAAAAACTGCATGGACACAGTGCGTAAATTAACCTCTCAACTCTCAGAGGATTATAGGTCTCTTGCCAAATCATTCAGAACTAAAATTTGACCTGTCTTAAATTATTTATACCTTGCTAGGGAATATGTTCTGTATTGTCAACAGCCATTTCAAGGAAAGGAAATCTTTTTATATTAAAAATATTATAATGATATCTTTAAGAATTCTAATAACAATTGCTTCTTACAGACAACCTTTACCAAAAAAAGCTTATGCACTGCAAATTCACACCTTAGCTTAATATACACTAACATCCCCATGTAGATATGTCCACCTACAGGATACTACCCTGAGTCTTACGCTGACATGAAAAATAAGAAACAAACCACAAGAAGAGGAGCCATCAAAAAAACAACTCAAGAAAAATGATTAAAAGAAAAATCAGTCAAATGCAAAGGGAGAGAGCAGACAAGGAACAGGATAAAACAGCACATTAAGGGAAAGGCATTCAAAACTCAAGATTTT
>NW_010135270.1:14032-36761 GCF_000699245.1 Pterocles gutturalis
ACCAAGATATACTGGAATGCAGTCCTGTGCTAGACTAAAGGCAAATGCATTAGATTTTTAAAATAAAAGTTTCAGGAAGAAGTAAGCACAGCATCAGAGATGTTTTCTTAATGTAAAAGTGAACAAAGTGGCAAGAGACAAAGACTGTTGAGTTCTGCATCTGCTAAATCTATAAATGGGAAAAGCAATCTGGAAATAGAAACTTTCCCAAGCTGGAAAGAAAGTGAAGCTCCTAAGAATTTTAGTGGTGAGCATGACTGAATCTCCTGTTATTTATTACATCAGTGGCATTCATTAACATCACTGCACTTAAGGGCTTATCAGCATTTCCATTCTAAAAATCAACGTGATAGAAGTTTATTAGTTGACTGTTTATCCAAGGATGGTGTGGATGGACAAAAGATCGCACATATGTTGAAACCGGGCACATATGTTCTCAGCTGAGAGATTTGTGTTGTTTTTTTTTAAATGCGCTCTAAGACATGTGAGCAATTTCCTAAGAGAGTTTGCCGGTTAATGTACAGTCTGTGAGTGTTATAGGGCTTACAGTGCCACCCATGCATAACCTGCAGAAAAACAGGGTGAGTCCAGTCCAGAATGACTAGAGTACAGGGAGAAATAAAACCAGGCTTTCGATTCTGACAAACATGGCTTCACAGCAGCCAGTGAAGTCTTTATGCTGTTCCAAGAGCAACTCTAGGTCTGAGGAAAATAAAAAACAATGCAACTGGTTTGGACTGGCACATGTATATGTCCAGACTAGTCCCTTTGTTGGCATAAAGGGGAGATGAGGTGCCCATTCTCACAGCAAGACAGCTGTTGGGCCAAGGAGATTAAAACGGGGCCTCAGATTTTGTGGGACTTCTCTTCCAAGATTGATGCCTCCGTGGTTCCCTCTTCACTGAACTTAGTAGCTTCAGATTTGAAAGTGGCACACCTCCAGCTCAGAGCACTGCTGGACTACAGAGTTAGAAGAAACTTCTGCTTTAGTTGAGGTGTTCACTGAGCTTTATTCTTCTCTCCTACAGCAGATTAACACCTATTAACTTCAGCAGAATTAGTCTTGGTTCAAACTGGTGTAAGGACAGAAAGAAATCCAATTGAATGTATTTAAATGATGTTGCTACTTACTCTTTGGTCACTATTTTCATAAGGGATAACTACAACCAAGGCAGACTATCTCAATGAAGCTCTCTGTTGATTGTGAGAACTAGCTCAAGCATGGAGCAAAGCATGAGGCTCCTCAGTCACCCTACAGACCCTACAGCAAGTTGATAGACCCACAGTCTCTTTGGAAACATCGTACTAGTGCCTTTACATGGAAAGAGACAAGCACGTCAGAGGGAAAATCACCCCACCTCATGGGTGAACCCCTGAGAAGGTCTGTCTCTCTCCCCTGACATTGGGCTTGTGGGCTTCTAATTTAATCATCCCTACTAGGCGATGAAGGTTGTAGAATTCAAGCCCAGAAAAATAAACAGTGCAATGTTTCGTTGTGCAAATGCACTTTCCTTGTCTTGGGAGATGTGTTTGTGTAAAATTGGGATATCTCAGTGGGGGGAGAGCTGCAGGAATTCTGTTCCCAAACCACGAATCAGACTCACCTTGCCTTAGTCCAGGCCTTTACACCTTATAAGTCCAGGCCTTTACACCTTAGACCTTGAACACCTCCTGATGTTCAGAGAAGACTCCTGAATAGCTGACCTTAGCATTTAGTCTGGCTTCAAACACATTAAGAATTAGTCTAAATTACAAAATCAGGAGAATTTGTGTATTGATCACAGAAACAGGCAATTTAGGTATAGACATCTCCCATCCAGATAGTCAGAACCCAGACTGATGCAGTCATGATGGTGCATAACTTGTCATCTGACAAAATATCCTGCCATCCCAGAACTGCTGTCACTGTGCATCTGCAGCACTACACATGGATGGGGTGCTGACCAGCCAGCATTCTCCAAGTTGGGGACAATATTGCCTGTGAAACTTGGTACCCTCGCCTTCCCCCTTTCCAAGAGTGCCAGTTAGTTGTTCCTTCTTTTAAATAAAAGGCAAAATGCAAAACAGCTCCTAAGATGTTTTCCCTTTGGTACACAGGCAACATGCATCTGTCTTTTTGGCACAGCCTTGCGTAGAAGTCCTCTTACCTTGGAAAGTTCTGGCTTTCCTTGAGAGGCTGCAATGTAATATGAGAACAATTTTGGTTAGGAGGTGGGCTGATACTGCCAAGGCTGCTTCATGCTGAGCAAAGAAGCTTGGGTGTGACCTTATCAACAAGGATTTTTACAACTATGCAGGAGACAGAGCAAAATGATCTGGACAAACTCAGTGTCCTGGCAAAGAGCAGAAGAACAAGCAAAAGTTGGTTCATGGCAACAAAAATCCACCCTTGCATCATCGTGACTAAACTATAATTAGATAATACTGGTTTTTTTTAATCACTTGTGATTCTTTTTAAGGGATGGCAATATGAGAGTAAATTTCTTACAGTTTTACACAGAAATAGTGTTATTAAAGTAACCTTTAAACCCTTTTCATGCTAAAGTAAAAAAAAAAAAATTCTCACAATGCCTAGTTTATTTCAGCTGACTGATAACTAGTAGGACAGCTGCTGTAGGCTTTGGGTCTGGTACAGTAAGAAAAGGTAAGTGAGTTTTAGGACAATTACTCTGCATTGTGTTATATTAAAATATCAAGAGGCATGTGTCTGCTGGAACACAAGCAACCATAGAAAATACATTGTTTAAGAAAAAGACAAGCCCTTCTAGGGCAATAACAAACTGGACTGTCATAGTCTGGACATGACTATACGCACAGCTAAATGTTTTAAGGCAACTTTAGGATTATTTAACTAACTGATCACATCACACCAACAGGAAAACCTAACTCAGGAATTCTTGCATGAAGCTTACAACTTCTTCCCAGAAGCCATTCTGAAACCGAAGTCAAACCTCAATTTGAGGATTTTGAGTAATAACATCTACTGCTTTACTAGGTTAATGACTTTCACTCTTGAAAATCTTGATCTCATTTCCAGCTTTAGCTTCTAGCCACTTAGTCTTTTTCCCAGCTACAGAGAATAGCTGCCTGCTGACCCAAATGTTCCTTTCCCAGACGATAGGGATGATGATTCTATTTTCCTCCATGAGGACACCTATACACACAGAGGGCACTGCAGTTGGGGGAGAAGATAAGGGAACACTTTTGACTGTTTCAGCTTAGATATGGGGACAAGTCACCTTGTTGTATTCCTGGGAAATGCAATGCTTGCTCTACCGATCCCTGAACCCAGCTCAATACTAGGACAAAAATGAACAGAGGTGGAGGACCCACCTGCAAGTTATATTTTACTTTCAGAATTTTGCACACTGAAGCCAAATTCTCTTGATTCAGGTCAGGAGATTTTCTCAGGAGACAGTTGCCTCACATAAAATTAACCCATTATATTAACTAATGGTCTGTAAATAAAACTCATTTCAGTTACACTAAATCTATGTTCAATGAACAGTTATTCATAATAAAGAGCTGAGTCAGAGGGAAGCTTGCCTGTGGCACTGTGTTAAACTTTCAGTAAAATGCATTGCTCTTTCATAAAAAAGCTTTGCAAACTCTTTTATCACTGGTTTTGCTTTTAAATCTACTAATGTAATAATAATGACTAGGAGCAAATTAAAAGAATATAAGCACATCAACCAGGTACCTATAACCTGCACAATCTGCACACTTTGAAGATGTAGAACTACACTTACAGACCTGTGCTGGAATTAAATTAATTCCCATCCAAGGAAAGACCCCGTAGTAGGAGTAGAGCTGAAGGGAAGAAAACCCAACACATTGACATTCATAGATTCTCAGGCTACAAAGGATGATCCAGTTCAGCTAGTCTGACATGTCATATAACACCACCATAGCATGCAAGCAATTAGGGACTAATAACTTATTTTCAGGTAAAGCTTAACCTTCCAGAGAAGGCATCCTGCCTTGATATGAGGCTCTTATGAAATAGCAAATCCTCTACTTCCTTTGGTGATACCTTCAAACAGTTAAATCTCCCCCGTTTCCCTTAAAGCCTTTAGCCTGGTTTCTAACTTGAATTGTGTAGGAGTTTTACCTGCAGTGGTTGCTAAATTTGCCAGCAACTGGGCTACTGGGCCCCTAGTATGGCCAGAATTTCTAACAGTTGCCTTGTTGCTCTAGGATTTCTGTATTTTAATCGGATTTAGGGAGCCAAAGCAGGCCGGGTGTGCAGGAGCACGTGGTATTCATGTGCAATGCAGCATGCAATCCAGCCTTTCGCCTAGCTCTCAGCCATTCACATTCTGGCAACATCTCTCTTTTAAGTCCCCAAATACCAACACCCCCAGCCCAACAAAGAGCAAATACCCGCTTCTGTGAACCTACAGCAGAGAGAAAATGGTAGCTAAAAAAATGCAAAGTCCAACTTCAAAGATGTTGAATTTGGTGCTTGGGCTTTGAAAAACCTGTCATTTGGGAGGAAGGGTGGGAGGCTGCTCTTTCCCCCTCCTTTTCATTAAACGGCTCTTCAGAACTTAGGAGAGCTACTGCTCTCATTATGCATTCCTCCTTCTGGAAATAAATACTTGTGTGGGTTGTCACGTTAGTCAGTAGATAGATGTCAAAAACAAATTACAGCCTGGCATGGAGCCACACTTTTTTTTGTGTGTGTGTGTGTGTGTGTGTGTGTGTGTGTGTGTTGGTTCTGCATGTCAGAGGGTGGAGCCTTTTTCCTGGAGCAGAACTCTTATAATGAGAGACTTTCTAAGGAAGGAACAGAGAATCGCGATCTTATTTCATTCCTTTCCCCACAAGGAGGTATTACACAAACTCCCCATATGGCTCATCACTACACAGAGAAATCCTTCTCCTTCAATGCTTCTTCCAGCTCTGTGAAGTCAAAAACAAGCTAAGCAGTCCCCATAGCTCACTTCAGCCTTTAAATAAGCTGGGGCTCTCCAGAGGGATTGGAAACAAAAACTTATTTGTCCTTTCAAGGTCCAGAGAATCTCTCCCTCCTTCTCCCCCCACTTTCCCTGACATCTTCCTGCACCACCACCCCACCAACCCCCCTTTCTCTCTCTCTCATTTTACAGGTTTAAATTTGTTCTGGTGTCAGTTATTATGAGCTGCTCCAACCTTAAAAAAACATACCTACAGTCCAACTCTCACTCTGAACTAGTAGTTTTTTCGATCTGAGAGATCAGCATCCTGGATTATTACAAGACTGGTCCTCTGTGAACACAATGAGCCATACTGGACATTCCTCCCCCCACATTTTGCACATGTGTAGATATGAGCCAGGGAAGATATTCAACAGGCAAAATCCTGCACTAACCTTGATAAACAGAGGATTGCTTTTGAGAACATAAAGGCAGAGGAGACTAAATTCCATAATTAGATTATCTGATGAGAATATATCAATGAATAAATGGAGCTATTTCAGTTATTCCTGGAACAGTTTGAAAATCAGCTGTTGTTATGACATGACTTCCCACTGCTCTGCTACCAGAACTCTGGAACCATAGTGGAAACTTGAGTGTGGGGTCTACAACTCCATCATTCTTCACCAGAGAGAGATGAGAAAGAAACCCATGGCCTTCCTTTATCAGTTTACCCATAGTCAGTTTTCTAGATACCATGTCTCTTAGCTTAAGATATCTTCACACACTGGAGTGCAAAGACTACACATGATATTTAAGAGGACTCCACCAGTAACATCACTGTTCAAACATTTCTGAACCAGGCCACTAGTAGTGAATGTAAAGGAAAAAAAACGTACAAAACCCCCAAAAAACTCTATATCACTTCATTTAAATTCAGACTATCGAGAAAGCTCATGTATTCAAATATTATAACTCCAGCTAATCACAGAAACAATTTAAAAATATGGCACTTTTAAAAAACAATAAATTACAAGGTCTTTATCCCCCCTATAATAATACATTCTATAGGAGTGGTGTTGTCAAACTTTCAGGAATAATCACTAGAAATGCAATTATTTATACAAAATAGAGTGGAGAATTTATACAAACACAGGATTCCAACAGATTGGACTTTAAAAATAAAGTCAAGTATTGTGTGATACGCAATATCCCTGCTAAAGTTGGCAGTGCTTCATTTATATTTATGAGTATACAACTCAAACTGGACAATGAAACTAAAATTTCCAGCAGCATTTTACCTTATGCCGCTGTTCAAAACTTGTATTTCAGTCCATACTCATTCTTGGTGAGTCACAAGCTTTTCAAGCTTTCAGATTCACCCTTCTAACATTTGTGTATCGAAACAGACCAGGACTTCAATTACTGTAAATGGTGACAGAGCACAAACGTTTCTCTGAATCATCACTAACCACATACACGTTTGAAGGATTATGCACGAGGGTTAGGGACTAGGTATAGTTTATAAATGTGACTATTCAGGTGAGTTAAGACAGTTTTGCACCCCCTTAGGATCAATACTCATATGCTACTCACAGTTTTAGAGACTATGACTGGCAATGTTTGTCAGCTTATGACACCTCAGCAAGGACACCACATCCTGGATTCACATAGAGGGGATCTTGAATTCCAAAGTCATAAGTGCTTTTGTGACTCTGGGCCCAAGTTTTCTTATAGTGCTTAATACATAGAAATACCTGTTAGTGCTGTTAGTGCTATTATGAAATACTAATATTATGTGTTTAAGAAAAAACCCCACAGTTTGCATCACTTCTTTGGTATAAGACACCGACGCAAGCATTGCAATGTTTGTCTTGCCTGCAACTCAGAGTAACATTAGAGATATTTTTACTTGTGGGTTTTTTGTTTATTGTTTTTGAACAAAACTGCAACAATAAAAGAAAATATGGGCAGTAATGACCTTTTGTTTACAGAGATATAATATTGCCAGATTTTATGCTTTACAGGGGTTTGCTAACTGCAGCAAAGATCAGAAAGAATACAAAACAGTTTTAAAAACTCCTTTTCATAAAACCAACAAAAACCCCCTAGCTAACATCCACGACAAGGAACTTGGAACCATCAGGTAAGAAGTATTGGGTTTGTTACTATTCTTTTATCTTTCAACTATCAGAAGAACTAACTCCTAAAGCCCACTGCTAGCACAAGCATATACAAACACACATTTAATAAATGCCCTTGACTGCATAATGGACTATTTTAAGTCACTGGGCTGTCTCACAATAAACTTTGCACATAAATGCAAATCACATAAAAAATACAAGCACTATCTTTCAGAGAGCTGCAAGTCACTGTACAGTCTCCTGTTTTTTTGGTGCTTCTTTTTTTTTTTTTTACAGGAGTAGTTAATTATAACTGCTCACGATGCACTTGTAATGATCTTCAACATCTCCCTTTTCTCCTCACTATATGCATTTTATAGATTAAATTCACCAATATGCTTAATTATGTGATTATACTGTCAACTTTTAGCACTCAGTGTTGTCGTTTCAGAGGACTAGACTTGCAGGGGTCTTTTTCTGGGTGTCATTACTTTCAGCCACTGGGGAGAATTGCTGGGACTGAAGTGTTCCCATGTCTGAACATCGAATAAGATTGGGAATCTGGAATACAGTGAATCAGATTACACCTCTCACAATATCATATTTGAAAAGGTATCTGGATGCTGGAATCAAGGTGGAGGAGTGAATGCCTTACTATGTCTGGTTTAATAATGCTTTGGGTTCTAGATTTTCCCTCTCATCTTTGTATGCATCAAAAATAACATCAGCTCCTGAACTGTAAAATCAAGGAAACTTCTTCTGTTAGGAATCTCCCCAAGCACTGTTCTAAAAGGAACAGCTTCAAGGCTGGACAGTCAGTCTCAGTGCATGAGACCCAGGCTTTATCAAAAATGCTGAATCAGTTAATAAATAGCACATGGTGCTTTTGGTTTGGGTGACAGTTTTTCAACACTTTTTAGAAAAAGCTCAATAAGTATACGTAAAATAAATTAAAGCAGACTGGATATTTTAGATAGTCCAGTGTCTGCCGTGGATTGGATCTGTGCATTTGCTGCTCATAAAATTAGATTATACGTATGGCTTCCAACTGTGGTCCTAATTCTGAAAACTTGGCAGGAAAGGCCAGACATCAGGAGGAGCATCTCACATGACCAAATATGTCAAATGAGGACATAGAGTGGAATTGGAAAACAATAAGCTCAGTGAGACCAACTTAGAGGTGTGTCTTTGAGTGCTTATCCATTCAATAAGAGGTTTGGCTATATGGTTATCTTTCAAAGCACAGAGCCATGGCTCTGCTCGAGGGAGCTTTGTTTTAATAGATATTCCAGAGAATCCTGATATGCCTGTGTTTTGTGCCTGTGCACTTCTGAAGTGTTTTTTTCATTTAATTGCCTCCTCCTTTCACTGAGGCCATCTTGGCATGTATTAACTATTTGGGCATCATGAGTTTTTTTTCAGCTTTCTTCTTCTTTTAACAAACCATTCAGATTCTAACTTTATAAATTTTATATTACCTAGTGGGCATTTTATCTGGTTCTTGAAGTTGCCTACTAGGAGAAAAACTACAGATCCCAGTTTGTGAATATCTAGATAAAAAAAAAATACTTTAATGTTAAAAACAAAGGTCAAGGTGAAAAACAATTTTAAAAGAAGAAGCTCAAGCCAAACTTGCAGACTGTTTCTATTCCAAATATACATTTTGCATGGAGAAAAGAGAAGGAAAACAATATATTTATAGTATGCAACAGTAAGCCATCTACAGTCTCGGCTTTTCACTTTTTCAATCTTTCTACCATGCCTTTCTCCTCATTATTTGTACGGAACTCGGAATGCCTCTCCCTTCCTCCAAGTCCTGCAATTTTAGTTCTAAAGTTCTCCATGTTTCCTAAGTCGTGGGCGTTTTCTTTCTGAATTAGAAAAACAACTAAAGGAAAGGTTCTGCTGTAAGCACTTTCATTCTCTATATGATAGCCAAACACAAATAAAGGAAATTATAGATTAGAGAAGCAAGTCCTGACATTCTGCTCCCTGAGTACTGGTCTGATCCTACCATTGCAAAAGGTTACTGTTAGAACCTGAAAAGCTTCAGAAGTCAATAAGTTACTGAAATAGCTTCATATCATAACCAAAAAGTAAGGAATATGTTTTATACACGAAATTACTAGAATTATAATTCTTCAGCTTTGCATGGAGCTGACACAGGAGAATATGACAGAGGTTTGCTAAAGCTTGAGTGGCTCGGAGAAAGTAGGTGGAGATCCCTTGTTTATGTCTCATCCAGTAAGAACAATGGGCCATCAAATGAAACCTGTGGAAGCCAGGTTCAAAATGGAAGAGCCTTTTGAAAGGACACTGTGGGCGCTGAAAGCTCACATGCATCAGGGGAAAACTAGCCATGTTCATGGTAAAGAATGCCACTGAGGGTGTCTAAATACATGGAGACTACGTTTGGCCCAGGAAACCTGAAATAAAATAGTTTCTGGCTGGGGAGTCTTTGAGAAAGTATCCCATATACTTGTCTTGCTCTTCTGTTTGTCTGTACACATGCACTTCTGGCCTCTAATGCTGACAGGATGCTGACCTGGATGGATGTCCAGTTCTGACTCAGTGCAACCATTATTATGTTCTTACAATAGTAATCAGGACTTTGGTTTTTAACTTGATTTTGTGGATGATATGTAATTGAGAAGAACTCAACTTGATTTGCAGAATGTAGGATAGTTTTGAAGCTACAATGTTTAAGAACAGTGTTTTTTCCAAATGCAAACCTGATTTTGAATCTGAGAAAACTAATAAATATGGGACTTCATGGTGCCATATACTCTGAATAATTTTCTAAGGATTAAAATGTGGGTATTTAAAAGATGTGTGAGGAGGACAAAGAGTTCAGTCCTTGCTGATGATGAAAAAGAAAAATCAAAAATATTTTAGGAGTCAATGGAACAACATCTGCAATTTTCAGAAAAAAAAAATCAATGAATCATTTTCTTTCAAGGAAGACCTTTGTTTTCTAATTAATTTAATTCCTTCTGAAAAAAAATATTTCCTTTTCACTCAAATGCTGTTATCTATATTTTATCTCATTGGTTCCTGTGCTGTTTTCAGCCTAATCTCATGAGCAAAACTGGAAAAAAAACAAAACAAAACAGCAAAAGAGTCTGTCAGGAGAGTGAACCATTCTCCAAGTACCTGCTATCTGAATTGAGAGTGTGAAAGTAACTGTAAGCTGCAAAAATTTTGAAGCCATTCCGGCATCTTCTGCAGGCTGACTGGGGTCACTGCTTTCTCTCCTACTAGATTGGCATTTCTTCTGTTTCTGATAGAAACTGAAGTAAAAAACATAGTGGGCTGTCCACACAGTCTTTGAGCAGAAATAAACTGAATGTCCTTTCAGTACTATGCAGCTGGCAGGTGTCAAATCTCTTCCTCATCTAAATTGGGGTTAAGTGACACAGGGGAGGTGGGGGGGACTTTTGTAACTACACAGTAAATTGTAACATTTCTTGCAAGAGTTCTACCTTTGAATACTCCATTTTTTCCTCATATTTTTTCCTAGTGAAAACAAGCAACATTCAACTTTGATCAAATGCCAACGAGATTGTCAAGAAGCCAACAGCCCCCACCACTCCTGCACACGACATTTACACAAATTAAATCAAGCTCAGGGAAGACTGAAATGTTTGTCTTGTGCTGAATTGGGAGGTTGCAATCAATTAAAGCACTGGCTATGTCTTGTATATCTTGCTGTAGGACCCTGCTCTGCTTCTGCTAAGTCAGAATTTCATCAATAACTGCAATCAAATGTGAACCTTCACAGCTACATCTGGTTTTTTTCTCCCATGGAGTGATACACGTGATCATTCAAAGGCCATCAGACAGGGCTGCACTATTCTGCACCAGGGTGGTTAAAATTATAACACTTTAGGCTCAGTCTTTACTCCATTAATAAGTTAATAAATATGTCTGTCTTAAATTTGGACTACTACTAAAATGCATAGGGAGTTATACATAAAATAGTAAATGTATATAATCCCTACAGTGTTGGCTAGTAGTTAAATACTCTCAACGTTCCATGTTTTTAGGTAATGTAATTATTAACAGGCATGCTAAGAAGTGACAAGTTTGCAGCATCTGCTGTGCTCATCTTACATAGTCACACACAACACATTGATTTTCTCTTGACACATTTCTGAAAGAAACATCAGTACATACCTGTGAGGTGAAATGACTTTCAGAAAGTGAAGGAATAGAAATTCAATGAAAAGTGTGAAAAAGTCTGCATTACATTTCTCATAACATCTCTATTGGAAACAAAACACTTGTCTACACACATATTCCAGTTAGCTGTGGCAATTTAAATTCACATCCTAACTAAAACAAGTGTAAACAAGCTGAAATACTCTAACACACATCAAATAATGAAATCAAGGAGATAAATACACACATATGAGAACATATATATGTAGGTGTATATATATATTTGTATCTGTATGTATATATATGCATGTATATGCTTAAATGAACCACTTAACTGATAATGTACTAGGATAGGGATTGCTTTTTCGTTATTTGGAGTACTTTTTATTCTTTTTTATTCTTTTTATTACAAGCAAATTGTACAATAGAGCCTGACATGTTAAGTATCATTTCAGTAATTAGGTAATAACTGCACCAGCTCCACAATAAATCTCTCCCTAATTTGTCTTTGGTTGATTTTCTGATATTAATTTCTTACTCAAGCATCTTAAATATTATTCATATGAAAGGATAACGAAAGAAACCAAAAGCCATTTGGTCTTCAAATACAAAGATATCATTCCTAGTTTAATCTTCTAGAACTAAAAAGTTTGGATCTGTGGAGGAAACAAGTGAGACTCATGAAAGAGATGTTTCATATTTCTATAGTATCTTCCCTCCAAAGGATCAGAAAAAAACATAGAAGATGGACAAACTCTCGACTCCACTTTTGTCAAACTACCACTTTTCCAAAGGGCCCAACATATGTGTTATTTCTGACTCAGATTTTGTACAGTGTTTTGAAAATAGACTGTGTATTTGTATTTTAAGAACATTCCAATCCCTGAAAACAACAGGCATAAAAATAGGCAATGCAATATGTCATTATACTTTTCAGTCTTCCTTTGGATACTACTGTCAGTGGATACCACTGTCAGTGTAACGTAACAAAAGTGATTTATTTTAAAGAATGACAGGGTCTATCTCTGGCCTTTTAAATCTCTCTGGCCATAGATCCATATAAATGTAGCTAGGGAGAGGAGGGGGGAAAGCAGCCTCCAAATGTCATGCCAAGAAAAACGCCAACTTCGTATACGACAGCATTACAAAACAAGACACGGTGCCCCAATGGCAATGACACACAAACCAAGCCTTCTAGTGCTCTTCCACTCTTTGCTTTTTCTCCTTCAGTATTCATCCATTATTTTAGGCATAACACCATGAAAAATCACAAGATTGTTTAATAGCCCACACCGAACCTTTCTTAAGCCGCAAATCCAACCATATAACCAGCTTCAAACCGCATTTGCAGAAAGACATTTGTAGCAGGAGTTATGCACACAGCTGACTCCTGGCTAAGTGGTACTAAACATTCTGTGCTCCTCCAGGTCTGTATTTTTAGGAAGAACAGCACGTTTTACTGGAAATGTGTGGTGAAAATCAGCTTCAGACTTTTAGTTAAAATGTACCAAGAAAAAAAAAATCTTACTATGCTAAATATAGTTAAAGATTACATTTACAGTTTTAGTTTTCCTGAAAGAACCTCCACTGTTTTTCCTCTGCCAGAATGAATTGATTGGGCATTTTCTCCAGGGACATCTAGAGTAGCACTGGCTGTTTCTTCCATTATATTCAAGTACTACATAGATATGCCATCCAGGAACTTTTCTAAAGCTTTATGAGAAAAAAACATCCCACTGTTGTGCTACAGGTCCAAAAAAAAAAAAAAAATCAGTAATCGATATGTTGATTAAAAGGTTTCTTCTGGATATTTTTTTTTTTTAAACTGTAGACTCAAGTCTGTTCCTTCCACTCTGGAGACCAACAAGATTTTGTTTGTGCATTATTCACGTTTGTTCAAAGGTGTTGTTTCAGAAACATGTGCATCTAGTCAAACATAGTGTGTTTTGCAAATGATGCAATATAAATACTTCACTTTTCTTCCTTATTTAGACAAAAAGTAACATAACTTCTAATTTTCTCTTCCTACGCAGAATGTCATTCTGCTCCACTCTCCAGGACCCAGATTATACTCACACTGTTTTAAATTTACTATACGACCTCCCACTGGAGAAGCATGTGCTAAAACCGAAAATTGTTTCACATTTTAAGTGTGCTGTGTAACTCTAATGATACCATCAGAGATTATTTTAACACACTCATTTTACACCTTTTAGCATCTCTTTGACACCAAGCAATCAAAAAAATGCATGAGTTGGGGACAATACTAAATCAGTGGCAACTGATCCAAACAAAAGTATGAAAAATACCCCTGCTGATTCTGGATCAAGATTCATTCATGCAAGCAAAGCAAGAGTGGATTGATTATTTTTTGGCTGCTTGGCATATTTACAGTTAAATTGCTTCATTTGAAATGGAATCAATATTTCTAATTATGTCAATTACAGTATTAAAAATACAATGATCTACAGTGGAACTGAAACCAGGATATAACCTGGTAAAGAATTCTGGATATATTCCAGTAAAGTTTTCAGATCAAGATACATTCTTTATGCAAAGAAAGAAATAGAAATACAGAAGATGTTGGGTCCCAGGGATTTTAGGCAGTCATCTCTGCACTCCTGCTCTGAGGCAGGCTCAAATGCACTCAAGTATATCTAGACATCCCCCCACGGATGTTTGTTTAGCCTAGCCACTGAAAGATTGATTCTACAGTTGCATTTAAATGGCTGATGCTTTTTAATGCTCATTAAAATAAAACTGCCACCTTTTTCACCTCAGCTTCTGAACTGATATTTCTAGTTTCCTGTGTTTTAGAAAAGACAGGTTTTTAATGTGATCTTGTGCAGCAGCCTTTTTTAATTGCTATAACTTAAGAAGCTCTTAATTTCTAAACACTAAAACATACAGAAGCATTTACTGTGCGTGACGATGCAGGAGACTGCCTATGTAGAGCTCTGATGTACGTCATGAGATTGCTGTGTCATGGATTGCCTCAGTGTATGCAGAGCCTGCCCTTTGCTGACAGCACATTTTCATGCATCTCCCAGCCTGCAGACAAGAAATGGCTGCTACATCTCGATGGCTTCACCTCAAGTGGTTTCACTTAAGGTGATGGAGTGGCCAAGGACTGAGAAAATCAGCCTGGCCATACAGTATCTGCAGGGGATTGTCTGAGAGGGTTGGTTCAATAATCTTCCCAGAAAAAAGGGAAAGTCAGTGTCAAAGCTGGAGCTTGGAAAACTAGCCTGAGAAATACACGTATAATGAGCATATTGAGGACCAAAGTCATGCTGGCAAAAAGAGAGAAACTGCAGGTACTGGTGAGGAAAAAAAAACCGCAAACAACAAAAACCATCGAAGAACAAGCCATACCCAGGCATGGGGATCCCTGTCTTGCTAACTAATATCCAAGAGCAGAGAGAGAACTGAATCAGGGAGAAAAATTGTAAGTATTCATGACTTTGCCAAAACCTGTATATTTCTAGTGGTACTCAAAAGGTGATTGCTTTTGTGATCCTTACAAAATCAATGTTTACTGCTTTATACAATGACAAAATCCCTAAGAGGAAAATAGTAAACAAGGTGTTCAGTGCCCACAACTCTCCTGGAGACATGGATAGGAAATACATGCACTCAGCACTGAAGACAATTAAGACATACTTGTCTAATGGTAATGGCATTTACCAATCTTCATCTGTACCTACTGAAAACTTTCCTCTGCCCATCCCAGTGCTTTTCAATGCTGCAGTGTTTTCAGCACAGTTTACAAGGATGGGCTGAGTATGTAAAAGCATTTCCATAGACCCAGAACTGGGAAGTTCTGTTTCCCTTACAGTTGTGGAAGAGAGCAGTTACATACTGTATTTAGTGGCACACTGTACATCCTGCTCACTGATGCCTTGCACTCTGTGTCTGCATTGCTAGACTTCAAAATTAAGATCGATCCAAGGGACTGATCCCAGAGATAGCCTGATGGTGAAACACTTGGCTTGACATAATTATTTTCACACCATATAGATTAATCTGAGTACTTAAATTCTGCTTGCGAGTTCCTAACTAACATTACTTGACTGCAGAATTTCTAATTACAAGTATTACCATTTCTAATCTTCTGAAGCTCTGCCTGCTGTGTCTGCATCCCAGTCATCACATTACAAGGTCCTCTATTGTCTTACTGCATTTTTCTCAGGCCTTCAAATGTTAATAAACTAGAATAATGAAAAAGCAGGATAACAGTAGGTCTGAGTAGGATGATAGTACATTTTAATTTTAAATTTGGGGCTTTCTAGTAGTGGGGGACAACTGAAAGCTAATGTGGGCTTAACATAGGCAAACATTAAAAAATACTGAGATTTCCTGATCACACCACAAAGAATCTGAGCTGAAACAAGCTGAGGAAATAAAGGTGGAGATCACTGACAAATTTGGATTAAACATAGGCACCAAAGTGCCAGAAAAATAAACACAACACATGCCAGGAAGAAAGAAGTCAAGGAGCAAAGTTCACTGACCCAGGCATAACCAGGCCAATCCTCCTGCTGTAAATAACATCTCTGGCAGAAGGGGTATCACATGGGCCAGGGCCAGAGGGCCTCAGACAAGCAGCAGTAGGGACATTGAATCAGGGCTTCAAACTCCCTGTCCTTGAGCTCCTTGCTCTTTGTCAGACTTTGAAGTGGGCTGCGTACCACCCAGGAGACACACATACTGCCTTTTGGGTACTCCCAACCCCAACAGACAACGAAGTGATGCAGAACACAAAGCATAAACTAATTTTGGAATATGAAACAATAAAGCCTTGTGGTATCAATCCAACTATGAAAATGCAGTAAGGAAAGGCAATATAATTCTGGTACGAATCAATAGAGTATAACTGCAGGGGAAATATTAATGTTATTACACAGTTAATCCATGACTGAATTTATCTTAGTGAATTGTTAATGTTCTTCCTAAACCAAACAGGCTAGGTCATTTTGCTCTTTTTTAGCTTAGCAAGCTCCTTTCATTATATCTCGACATCCCTTTGAAATAAGCCACACCATGACTAGTTTTTAAATCTATAAAGCTAAAAACCTCTACAGTGGGGAAGAGGAGCAGCAGAAAATTATAGCTCACATGAGTAAAGTACAGCCTGCCAAGAGAAAAAAAGTTTAATTTGTTGATGCTGGGTTGTGGATTTGGAGTGCCAAAACTATTAAGGTCAGAATGCTGCACTGAGTGGCAGGCGTAACAGCTTCTCAGCATACATCCATGAACCTGACTGTAGACAGCACTGATCAAAGTCAGCTTTGAGAGGACACGTAACAATGTGATTGTCCTTCAAAGACGAAAAGAAGAGATATTGTGGGAAGGAGCTGGCCAGATCCTCTATCATCTACAACAGAGAAATGCCTGATGCCTTTGATAACAGGCCTGCTTTAACAGGGAGGCAACTATCAGCTCATGTGGTGACTCTGCATTGCAGTCAGCTGGTGTGAAAATGCTGCCACTTCCACCCTCCACCTGCAGCACTCAAGGGGGACAGGAAAGACTGGATCAAAACATATCTACTCCACTTTCCTGACCCCACCTCAGTCCCTGCTGAAACAATTGCTAATACTGGAACTGCACAATCACTGAAGCACCTTTATACAGGTCAAGCCTGGGGCCTCATCCTTAGACTAACCAGGGATGCTAGTGAGGGAGTGGTTTTAGGAACTACTCACCTCGTAATCAACAATCTGTGATAGAAAGCTCCATCCAGAAGACCGTAAAAATGACCTCCAGTGATATCAGGAGGAGGAGGAGGAGGAAAAGATGGGGAAAAATGTCAGAGCCTGTGTAATTTCATTTGTTCTTACCCATCCCCTAATATATAATTACGGAATGATACTGTGGGAGGAATAAGGTAAGGTTGTGTTGTCTTGTTTTAATTGTGCATCTCCATAACTAAATAAAGTTTTAGGTATTCTTTCAATTGACCTTGGATTTCCCGATTTTACTGGGTGTGTTTTCTAAGAGCAACATCCTGTAGTGATTTTTACTTTAAGATTACTTACACATGCTTTCAAGTTTTAAACTACTTTACTATTCCCATCTGTAAGGGAAAAACAGAGGGAGAAAATTTACACTTCAAAAATCTTGATAAAAAATGGTGAATATGTTCAAATTCCATCTTTCTTATTTTCTAACCAATAATAATAATAAAATCTACTGGTGTCCCTCCTGGCCCATATCTTATTTCTTTCCTCTGCCCATGAGATCTAATATTATCACAGGCACACAATATAACATATTGCAGCTCATGCAAACAAAGGCAGCACAAAGAACGCAAAGAAAAAAAGTACACAGCGGTTCTGAATCATTCTTCACAAATAACACTGACAAATCATCTTCCAAATGAGCTTGATTTTCACTGCCACTTAAGATTGTTTATTATGCTAGGTGGGTTTTTGTTTGTTGCCCACCAGTTGTTATTTTGGAGTCACATGGATGCCACTGTTCAACATCTACACTGCATTGTCTTCCCCTGATATATTCCTCTTCCTCCCTTCCTTTCGCACTTCATATCACTCTTTGTTCTGCCTGTGTCGAGGGCCCAGGCACACAGAAACCCAGTGGGACATGACTGGAGGCAATAAGGAAGGCAGTAAAGCAGCAGGGCTCTGTGTAGTAAAGTCTGTTGCAAAGTCTATTGCTTACCCGGGTGCAACTTAGATTGGCTTGGAGAATTCCTCTCTCATCCTAAAGAAATGTCCCCAAAGAATGAGCCACCTGGCTCACAGGCAGCTCCCAAAACTCACGCATGGCCGCTTCAGACTGAATTCTCATGGACTTTGCTCTGTTAACGAAAAAGGCTTGAAGTGCAACGTAACACTCCTTTACGAAAGTTTTAAGACCCCTGAGCACAGAAAGAGGGGACTAAAGGAGCCATTTGTACAAAAGAAACGTCTTTTCTAAGTGCACAGTTTAACTAACAATGCTTGTAATGCCACTATATGTTCTTAAAACCTTAATGCAAAGCAACAGAGCTTTTCCTGTTTGTACACTCCTAAAATTTTCCAGTGCATGTGTTAATATCAGGACAATAAACTTAAACATAGCAATAATATGATTGGCTTCCTCAGACCTTCTGAGCCTTTTGTTACCTCTCCCAGACCCCTCAGGTCATGCTGAAAACCATTCATCTAGTTATAACCTTTTCCACGGGAAGCAGAAGCATCAGTCACAACAAAGCACCAGTAATAAACTGAGTCCTAATGAAGCCAGTTTCTTCCTGGGATCCCAAAGAATTTCTCAAACACTGATGAATTGCATCACGCCTCATCCTTTACAAAATACCCAGATATTATGGTGATTATTACTTCTGTAGAGGAGGCAGAGAACTAGGTTTAGAATTATCAACAGAGACAATCTATAGGGTGAGATGTATTTCCTAGAGACTCCTAAATGTGTTTTGTATAGCTACTGAGATCAAGCAGAACTAAGGACACTTGGCACTGCCTAGCCATACATGTCTTTTCCAACTTAATAAAAAGAGCTGGTGACATGGGCAGGAAGTGAGACAACACTCTGCTGAGAAGTTAATTTATAAGAAATAGGCTATAGAAAATGGATCTGGAAAACCCAGTGAAAAGCATTACTGAACTCAGGAAACTTCACAAGAATGTTTCATGCATCTGTGCTGATTTGGGAATTACAAAACTCTTTAAATCCCAGGTAGGGTAAATTCTGCAAGTGTACCAATGCATCTTAACTAAAGCAAAGGATCAGAAGAAATTAACTGAAATTCACTCAAACGCCTTTTCTAGCCATTGTATACTTATTTACACATTGTACAGAAAGGTTCTTTAAGTATCTGCACTTTCCCTGCCTTAAAATGTGAAGACTAATGAGTGAAAGCTGATTTTTCTACTGTTACCTTAAATCAGAGCTGACTTTGGACTTCAGTTGGAGATAGAAGTGTGTGAATTACAACAGTCCCATTCTCATTCACATGTATAACAACACAGCTCCTATTAACATCACTGGAAACATAAACGAGCTTGGAAAAGGAGAATGTTTTCTTCAGCCAGTATAAGGTCATGTAAATCTGTTGCCTTTAATAGCTATAAGCAAAGCAATACCAGTGGAGGATCTTTTACTTTAGATGTTCAAAATTATGGCCATTTTAAAAAAGTAAAACATCTCACATAATTTTAAAGATGTTTTTGCTACTTGCTCCTTGCTGCCTAAAAAGTATAGCTACATTGCCCTGAATGCCTTTGAGAGCCTCCAAGGCTATACTCACTTCATGTTCCTAATGAAACATATATCAGAGCACACAGCCTTCTTTGTCTCTCATAGTCAGATTTTCAAAACTAACACACTTCAATTTCTGCTAGTTAAATTGGAATATCTAATAAAAACTGTGTTAGCAACCATAAAACCAGGGTGCAGGGGGGGGGTTAGGAGAGAAGGCTAGCTTGTCGGCAGCTGGCACTTTTATGATGAGGCATTTAAAAAGCCTGACAGCTAATGCACTTTACTAAGACACTGCGAACTACATACCTTCAGAAGAAATTATAATAGCTAATGAGGTTTGGGTTTGCTTGTACATTATATTCCCTGCTTTTCAGGGAGATGGAAACAGCATTCTCTATATGTTCTCTGTGCAACATGAATTCAGATGGTAGCTGACAGGGATAGATTTGGAAGTAAGATTTATCTCAAAGTATGTTTCCATGTTTACACACTCAGCATCATTTTTCATATCCACCTTTAACCATTATTCCTCCTTGGCAGTAGAAGTCAGGTTCTTAATTATGTAAAATTTTTCATTGTAATGAAAGGAAACATAAAGATCCTTGTGAACACACTCACATTTATAACTTATTTACAATGTGTTTTCAGAGTTCGAATAATTCATACTGCTAAAGGTGAAAGACTCCACACACTAGCTGCAGTATTAATGCTTTGAAAAATTATTATCCAAACTAGGAATTTTATTAGTCAGCTTTTCATGTTAGATGTGCTCTGCTGGGATTTCACTATACCAATGCTTACTTCATGTTCTGACAATTTTTCTAACTAGCCTAAGATATAATTGTATTAGATGATGATTTACTCATTCTATTAAGTCCTGACACTAAATGCATTTTATGCTAAATTAGTTCTTTCTTAAAAAGAAAGACTTTCTTCCTGCTAGAGAAAAAAGGAAAAAGAACCCTGTTCCAATTAAGAGACAAAAGTAAACCTCTACAAGATCTGAAAGATAATAAACTTATTAATTGTCCATCCTTTTAATGAAAGAAATACTTTACCTTCATGGGGAAAAAAAAAATTGCATCATGATCTTGATTTGTGGTCTCCAATGAGTGGCAATAAGACAGCAAGTCATAGCTCGATTAGTAAACATTCTGACCTCTAGGCAAGCCCATCAGGACCATATTGTGCCAGCCTCAAGGCTGTGCTGCAAAAACTGTGGTTTTTTGTCCCTAGTAAGCCTTGTTCAAGTATCACAATAAACCAAGGGCCTAGCATCCTGAAAGCAAGGTAGAGCTCAGCTATAGTATCAATGACAGGTGGGATTTTGTACACATTCTCAAAGGACAAGGGCTTTAGCAAATATGGATCTAACAAAAACACTATTTCAGATCACTCTGCTCCTTTTTAAATAAAAAATTCCTGACTGCCATTGAGAACTTCCCTTGGTCTGAATGACTGCACTCATAAATGTTGATCATCCTATTGCAACCAGGTCCATTTGTGATAAAACTAAACACATGCTCCCTGATGAAATTGTTAAAAACCACAGTTACTTATAAATTGTCTTCCTAAGTGACAGAAATAAGTGACTACTTCTATTGCACTAATTATATCATTTTACTGTTACATTACTGTTTTCTATTTCAGACTACTGGAACATAGATTCACATTTTTTCTTATCAAAGAAAACATGGATCAATATGTCTCTTAATCTAGAAACAACAAAGAGAATGCCATGAAGTGTCTGGCAAGGTATTTATCTTCCTATCATATTAAGGTTTGGAAAGGAGGCTTTAATAGTCCATTGTATAATTTTTACTTTTGAGTAATGCCTACCCAACAGTAAAACATTGCTGCCAGACTGCTTGTATAATGAGATTTTAGTTGAAAGCTGAATTTCAAAAGACCTAAGTACTTACTTCCCCTTCAGGATATTTTGGCATGAGCACCTCAAAAATCAAGCACAAGAAATACAGATCTGCTGTGCTTTGCATCCTCAGACAGAAACATCTGTAGCCGTGACAAACTAAGGGTGCAGGATCTGATTCATACAAAATCAGACATACTATCAGAGAACAAAATCACATTATCACCATTTAAGGATACTTGGCACTTTCCATTGCACCTTGCTAGATCCTCAACTTGAATAAATCAGTGCAGCTCCACTGATACACCCACCAAGTGCCCTGGTTACTGTCTTTTGACCAAACATCTCATAGAAACGTCTCACCTATAATTCTTGCCTCTGATTCTGGTTTATTCTTATGACCATGAACATTTTATAATGCACTCTGATTAGGTAAACTGATACTTTCAGCAATTTATGATGAATCTAAGGTCTGGTCTACACACAAAGAAATTACACCAATTTAACTAAATCGGTTTCTAAATCAATTTAGTTAAATTGGAGCAGCTCCCAGGCGAGGACACATAAATTGGTTTAAGAATGGCTAATATAATTAATTCAGTTTTAAGAATGTCCACACAAGGGGGGTTGCAATGATTTTATTAAATTGATTTAGGAACCAATTTATTTCAACCAGTACTATTTGTGTGTAGGCCAGGCTACAGAGACAAACACGAACTGCAAAATGCAACATTAATTGTCAGTATTATTGCTCCCAGGAACTAAAGAAGGAATTAGTTAGAATAAAGTTTTAACTTAATTTGTTAATGAACAGCACACGTGCCAGAATAAACCTAACAAACAATGTTTTGTTTACATGATACTTTTCCTCAAGGCAGCTAATATGCCATTAGTAATTAGAATCACATGTTGTTACATTACAGCCAAAGTGTGAAAAGGTTAAAAAACCCTCTTCACTTTCCATTTGCAACCTTATGTTTTTTTTTCCTTAATTTTAGGTTTTGGATAAACTAATGTCTGAAGAATTTAATGCTTATTTATTTCAACAGACATGCTAAGAAATTAGTCCTTTGCTTTAAATATAAAGCCTACAGATTAGTTAATGCTGTGGTGATAAAATATTGAGATTATTCCCCTTTCATCCTAATTGTCTACAACCAGTTAAAGGCATCTGAGTAGTGGTTGAAGATGTACACTTCAGTGTAAACTGAATATTCAAACGCTTCCAGTGCTAACTCCAAGGGAAAAGGCAGAACTTAAGTTTCCTGACACGAGGGCAGTCCCCTTAGTGACAGTGACCTGAGATTGAAGAGAGGTCAAACCCCTTTTGATCTGGAGGATATCAGAAAATAGCCAGATTAGAAATCCCTTCTATTCTCTTTTGGTAGAAGGGATGTAATCATGATGTCATCTAAGAGAAAGAAGACATTTCTCTGACCCGCTGCCTCGCG
>NW_010135270.1:36792-44517 GCF_000699245.1 Pterocles gutturalis
AAAATCATTTCACACTAGGCAATTGGAAGTGAGCACAGAAAAACTAATTTTGTACCTCTTGCTCCATAATATACAGGAAGCCTCTGAACAGTGATGATCACAGGCCATTGAAGTGTAAATGTCACTTGAATAGTCTGGACAGATGGGTCTTTTAATGCAGAGATTACACTATGGCTACATGTCCTGGGGAGAGAGGCAGACAAGACTCCTGTGCCTGTATGGTAGCACAGGCAATATCTTATGCCTCTCAGGTTCGTAGATATAAGTAAGTCTTGTTCCTTGCTCAGGATGCTTGCATCTCTTGCAGGTACTTTTTTTGATCACTGCATTTAGAAAAATGGAAGGATTTCTTGACAAGCTCTAGGAGGGTCTTAGGGATGAATAGCTGTTCACATCAGTCACGACATTCCCCCTCTCCTTTCCAGTAGTCTGCCTCCAGCCCCCTCACACACACTGTATCTTTCACAAGATTCCTTCCAGTGCAAGACAGGTCCCAGGGCTGTTCCCCTCCATCCTGCACACCTCCCAGCTCTAATCTTAGTAGATGCAGACTTTGTCACTGCCAAGTGTCTCCAATACTTACCGTACTTGGCTACCTCACTGCCTTTCAAGGATCAGTTCAGAATCTAATTAATTACTTAATGTTGACAAAGCACTTTGAAGATGAAAGGAACTGCAGTATCAATGGTAAGTACCATGATTATTTATTCTTCTGGCTTCCCTCTCTTTGTCCTAATAGAGAAAAATTGGTGACCACCTAGATTTTGATCTATGAAAAAAAAAAAAATTGCATTTAGCCTGTGGAATTCAGCAGCATGCACGCTCTGTGTGTTGTCAAACCAAGAAGGCTCACATTTAATTTCTGTCATCACATTCTCATGTGGTGGCCGAGACTGCTTCCAGATAGGCAGAATATTTCAGTGACATGTATTTAACAACTAAATATTGCTTCTATTTTTACAGCTATTGTTTTCTCACTTGACTGAGGACAAGAATGAATTCCTGGTTCTTGAGGGGCTAGACAAGGAGGACACATAGGGTTCCTGCCAGCACACAAAAGCAAGCCTTGGTCCAAGCAACCTTCAAAGCAACAGGAACAATCTGAAAAACTTGTGGATGAGTCAGGAAAATACCACACAGATATGGTATCACCAGGAACAAGGAATAAGCAAAATTAGGGGAAAGACAGAGGAAGAACTTTTAAGAGGTGCTCAGAGGAACTCTCATTTCTGTGTGAACACACTGTCCCAGGATGGCTAGCTGAAGGTATTCTAATGACTCCCACCCAAAAATGCAGTGTCCTCAACCGAAAAAGATACTGTAGTTGGTTTATGCTGTTTCATTCTTGTTCCCTAGCAGACTAGCCTGCAATCCACACCGGAAACACCAAAGTCACAGAAACTTCTAGATGATTGCCATGATAACTTTAACCTCTTTACTGTGAGGTTGGTGAGGCACTGGCACAGGTTGCCCAGGGAAGCTGTGGATGCCCCATCCCTGGAGGTGTTCAAGGCCAGGCTGGATGAGGCTTTGAGCAACCTGGGCTAGTGGGAGGTGTCCCTGCCCATGGCAGCGGGGTTGGAACCAGATAATCTCTAAGGTCCTTTCCAACCCAAACCATTCTATGATTCTATATTTGGGAATTACACTAAATTTCCATTTCTTTTCACAGCATTGAGTACATGGAATATGTAATTTGCTTCGAAAAAAAAATATCCTTTCTCCAAATTTTAGCCTTAATCCGAGGCTTTCCGAACACAGGATTAAAGAGAGAGATTGTCCTTTGCAAAATGAATGCTTTCCTGGAGGCAATAAATGAGAACTTCCTTAAACCAAGTCAGCTTTGAGCTTCCCAGGTAGTCTGGCACAGTCACTGGCTCTCTTGGCTGTGATTGCAAATCTCCTGATAGCTACTGAATGAGTGGAAAAATGTCAACTTTTATTAAAAAAAAAAAATAAAACAATAACAAATGGATCCTAACTACATAACAGACTGAAACACAGGTGCCAGCATTAGCAATAAGTGAAAGACATACTCTTTTCATATTATAAGGTGCTGACTGCTACACAGCTTAACTGTAAGCGTAAGATGTGATTAGCTGCAAACAGGTAGGACTGCTCTTGCTGAGTTCAATTATAAGAAAGAGCTGATGGATACACAAAGAAGTTTGGTATGACTGCACATGCAATGCACATTCAGCTTGCCTAGAGACAAAAGCCTTACCTGTTTGAGACATAAATCACTCCCCGACACCACAGGTAGACCCAGGCGTGTGGAAATATACTACAGGCAGTCCTTGACTGCCTCAAAGATGTTTCACAATTAAAGTTCAGCAAGAGTTTCAGTCTGTAGTACTCCAGAATAACTTCTTCTGGATCAGACAGAGAGCCATTTTGCAAATAAATTTTTAAAGAAACCAGTTAAAACTCCCTGCTGGCAAGGGAGTGACATTTTGCACCATTAAATGCAACTGTCTTTTAAGAAGTTCCATACAACATACATGAAATTCAGAATTGTATCTGCATGAGGGCAAGGAGGATGCAGGCATTTGAATTTTTGTTTGACTATGACTGAAGTGCAGTTCCTTAACAACAAGTGCTTGTGGATTTGTTGTTCAGAGTTGCATCTGTCTTTGGTAATGGGGAGCAGAAGTCCATCAGCCAGAATGTGTTTGGTAAGTATCTTTGCAGGCTGACATTTTGTGGGCAAGGATGTATACATCCCCCTGGGTGACCCCTCCCTAAAACCTATAATTTGCCAACTGTTCCTTTCTCTGACTCTTCCTTCAATTATCCTTTAGGATAGAGAGGAAAGGGGGAGAAAACCCTGTACACGCACATATACATATGCATGTGCAGCCACAAGGAAGATGAGGGGGAGAAGAAGGCATCCCGTTCACAATGCAGACTGGCATTGTTCTGGTGAAGAAATGGTCAGGCAGCAAATCACACCTGCCACTGAGGGATCTGCTGCAGCAACAGGGCAACCTGCAGTCTGCCTTTTTTTCCCTTGGGCATCCCCTTCCCCTTTGCTTCATTCCTTCTAGGGCTCCCCAGCTTGAAAATCCATCCTCTGGGTGGAAGAAGGATAAATGCATGAAGGGAAGTAAACCACACAAATCTCAGTGAAAAACCTAATAACGAACTGGTGCAAAATTCCACTCTTAATTACATTAATATTAAAAGACTCCATGGAAGATACCATAGGAACAATTCTTTCTGAACACTTAAACAGATGAACATGGCTTTCCTTTTGCCACTTCAGGCTGCTCTTTATTAACTTTTAAAATGTTTTAATTGTTCCTAATGTTTCTTCTAAGAGGAATTTCTTGTAGTGGAAGAAAAATGTTTGGTTGAGTTTTTCATGAGTAATTCTCAATGGAAATTCTCATCATTAGAAATCTGACCTAACATTTAAAGAGCTGCAAGGAGAAAAAAGCATAATTAATTAGTGACATTATTTTTCCTCCAGCATATTTTAAAAATTAGCAACTGGAGAACGAAGGAAATGGGGGCTGATCCTGCAGCTCTTTCACGCGGTAGTTGTTGCACTGACGCCCGTGGGAATGCGTGCAAGGACAGCAGGATCAGGCCCTTAAGCATAAGCCAGGCGTAAGCAAGGCCTGCAGACAGGCACAGATCAGGCCTCCTGCTGTAATACCCTGAGCACTCTCAATCCCCATTAAAGTCAGTGGGAACAAAAGAGGCTATGTGGGCACTTCAGTGGGCACCTTATTTAAAATCGTCAGCATTTTATGGCAGGTGGACTTACCTTAGCAACTGTCAGCCCTCCTAAGAATGCCAGGCACCGATTCCCCATACACAGCAGTTCTATGCATCCACAGCTCTACTGATTTTAATCGTGTGTCTTATCAGCTTACTCCAGCATAGCAGAGTTGAGAAGCAGGTCCTGAATATCTAATCCACAAGCAACTGTACTTCAAGTATCTCATTATTTGCATTTCTACCCTGAGGCATCATGTATCATAAAAACTATTCAGTACACAGGATTTTAGAGTTTTATGCTCCTGACATTTCACCATTCCAGTAACTACCTCTCCCAAAACAGAGAAAAACAGCATTTAATGATAGGAACCGTGTTTGAGATTTTGATCTGAGCTTCAAGATTCAGTTGTGTTGTCTGCTCACTCCTAGCTCACACATATGGAAACACCTTCTATGCTTCAAAAATCATCAGTTTAGAGATCTCCGACTATCATTTCATTCTCACTATTACAGAGATAAAATAGCAGCTTTATGGTTGTGTAGCTCATGCAATCAAAGAATAATGATTCAAATTTAGAACAAAACTTTATCTTAATTAAGATCTGGTAGGCTGAGCTCTAACTGGAAATATGGATTCAGTGCTACCACTTTTTTGAAACCTAAGGTACACCCCTCTCTGGTTCACTTTCCAACATGTAAAATGAGGATGATGCAACCCTCTTTCTCCCACCTTTTGTTGGCTTCATCTAAATCTTGAGGTCAGGAATACTCTCAGTCTGGGCATGGTCTAGCAACTCCAGCTTTAGCAGTCACTGTATTGCCCTCAGCTGTTCTCACCCCAGACTACCACCCCCTCAGCAGAGTTTTTGAATACAAGGTACACAGGTGTTCCCCCTGATTGTTTCAATACAAAGTCCAGGCTTAGATCAAACCCAATTTTCATCATTAGTTGAACCAAAGCTTTTGGACTTTATATCCAGGAGGCTGAGATGAGTTCACACAATCCTAACCATTTCATAGAGTGCAGTACTTCCAGCTCCAGCCTGGAGAGACACCACTCCAAAGCAGTAACATCACTGCAGTCTGTCCTACTACCAACTGCCTTTCTATAGCTTGTGGATTTAAGCATGTGGGAAATCTCTAGAGGCTACTCTGGTGAAACTGATATTGTTTCTAACCCAGGCATCCAACAGAACAGGTATTCTTTCTGTCCTGGAAATTGTTCAAAAATTTTTCAACACTTCTATTATCAATGAAGATTTTATGAGTTTGGACCAGGTTATAAAATGAAAACATTTCAGTAAAAAATTTAATGTGCAGAAATGATTTAAAAAAACCCCCAAAACCCAAACCAAAAAAAGTTTGCAATATTCAGCCACATTGAACAAAATACCCAGTGCGAGGATATTAAATTGAAGATTAATCTAAAGTAACCATTTCAGGGTCTCTGATTCCACCTATCTAGTACCAAGAAAAGAAGACTGACAACAACAACAACAACCAAATATTGTAATTATCTATTTTTCCTTTGTCTGTCTGGTGAACCTGGTTTATGTTTTCTTTCTTGACACTAGTAGCTTTGCTCACAATTTTGAATAAACATACATTTGTTGTCTGAGATTCATATCTGGCTAATTATCAAAATGCAAAGAATTGTTACAGACTTTAAAAAAAAATCTATTCACTCTGAGAAACAGGAAGACAAGTCTTCAGATGATGTTAATCAGCATAATTCCACTCACTCAAAAGGAATTATATAATTTACACCAGGATGTGGTTCACCATTTTAAATTACGATCTTGGTTTACTTAATGTCTTATTCCAGAGCTCCGAGACTTCAAAGCCAGTCTGTCCGCACTTTTATCTGTTTACAGATAAGCATGTTCCCTTAAAACAGCTTCAACTGCCACAGTTAAAATCTTAAAACCAGCTTAGGCCTAAAGTTATTACTTCCTGCTGGGAATGGCTGAAAAGAGTTGGAATATTAATCTCTTTAAATGGGTCTCCTGGGAATATATCAGTGTTTTTCCTCGATAGGATGCTTTCTGTGGAATTTGATAATCCCTGGCATTTTCAGCATTTCACACAAAGCATCATTCTTAAGGAGTGCCTTATTATACGCTAGCTTTAAAATGTTCAGAAAGGACTGAGAACCAGCTCTACCTTTACTCTGAAGACAAATTGGTTTTTCTTCATTCTCTAAGAGTAATAAAGGCAGTAATTCTAAAATTCTTTAAAGGAAGGCTATCAATATGAAATCTTCCATTTCCTGGCTGTGTATACTCAGCTTTTTGAAAAACAAACAAACAAACAAACAAACAAACCAGATATAGTTTCCAGCTTCTCACAGATTGTTTTGTATGTTTGGTCCTATGCTGTGTCTTCTTGGTTGCCACTTGTACCACACCAGAGCTCCTCCCAAACATGCAGCTGTCCATCCTGCTGCTGGAAACATACAATCTCTTCTCTCCTGCAAAGTCATAGTTCTAAGAATTTGTAAGTCAGAAAAGGGTCTGTGGTTCAAAGATTTCAAGGTCAGCAGGGATTTTTCAGTCTTATCTTCTACCTTGTGGGCAGGGCTCAAGTCCCACTGAGGAATTCGTATATCTGCTCAAGAATTTCTCATTGGGTTCTAGCTCTAATTCCCAAATGATTGGCACAAATCCATGGTCCACTGGTTGCACCAGCAAGTCACAGCTGCTTTGGAAACCATATTCTTGAAATGTATTTTCAGCTTAAAAACAGGTAGTAGTCTGAAAACAGCAGTATCTGCTGAAGTCCCAAAATGTTCAGGGCTCATCATGGTAGGTGGTTCAATAAGGTATGAGGAACACTGAAAAGCAGCATGATTTTTAGAAAGATATTCAGTCTCAAAGACAATGTTAAGAGATGTAAATGCCTTATCCTGTAATCATAGCTAAAAGAGAAAGAAGTCTTTGCTAACTGAAGAGCACAATCTGGAGTTTTGCCTGAGCTGGCCGTTGGAGCATTCTATGTAGAGATTTTCACATACTGACAGATATTCTCCTGTTTCTCAGCTGTGGTCATTTAAAACTAGCTCCACACAAGTATTGGACTGTTTGTTATCACTTTCAGCAATCCATATTTCAGCCTAATGACAAAACTCAACATTCTCACTTTATGCAAATTAAGACAGTAAATGTATTTCATTGTGTTTTAATTGTATGATAAGTTCACATTTTTAATGCTTTTTTTTGCATTCACTTTCATTTCCTTTTAGCAAATCTAATTTATTAATTAATCAGCTGTCTTGAAATATAATCCAGTGACAGTGTATTTCATTTAATGCAATTAAAAACCCTGAATGTTTTCTGGAGGGAATGTTTCTCAAATGGAGCAGGTCTTCCCTCTGGGAATTGCTGAACAATTTAGAGCAATGTAATCCAGAGAAGACTTCTCTCACTGCTGAGTAATTTTGTTTGTTGATACTTTTCCCATACAGAAGCTCTTTTCTGGGCAAGAAAATGGACAAAATTCTGAAACCTTTACTCAGTTATTGAGTAAATCTTTCACTGAACTCATTCCCCACAGTCCTCGCTACTGTTATTTCCTTCTCAATTTACACTCAAACAAATTCTCCAGGAGTTCAAAGGGATTTCAGCTAAGTACGGAAACAGTAAAATTCATCTAATGCAGGAGGCCAGCACCCAATCCAATCTACTCTGTCAGTCTACTTCCAGTCCTCAAATTGTGTCTTAAATTGGAACTGAATGGTGGCTTTGAGACTGTGTTAAAGACACATGAAACAAATATCATTAAGTTGCTTTAACTGAAGAACCATGATCAAATGAAACCTTAAACAAATTATGTATGTTTACCCAGACAAAACCACTGACTGTTGAGAGACTCATCAGTACAGCAGAACACTGTGATATCACAATTACTTGCAATGCCGAGATTATGCCACAAACAGAGGGTTAGGGCCTCAGTTGTATAATAATAAACACTGGGATTAAATTGTGAAGTACGTAAGGGAAA
>NW_010135270.1:44548-56799 GCF_000699245.1 Pterocles gutturalis
GAGAAAACAGAAAGATATACTAGTCATGTACTATGTACATTTGTTCTGTCTGTTACTTGCCTGCACAGCTTTTACTTACAGTGGAAACAAATAGTTGGTAGGGTCATACTTTTTTTCTTGTCAGCCAGTAGCTGCACTGCTGTAACAGTAGATCTTTTCATTCCCAAACATCATGAAGTCATAGAATGGCTGCTTTCAAATCACATTAAATTGTTTGATAGATATTTACCTGCTCTAGGAAAGGAAGGCACATAATAGATTATCACGGGTATGGTTAGCATATTAGTTCTGCAGCCACTCAGTTTTCAAGTTACCATTTTCTCTGTATTACCTTGATTATCATCTTAAAAAGAAATCTAAATTGTGCCATTGCGGTCAAAGTCAAAAAACATCTATTGTGCAGAAGATTTATTTAGAACTGCTGAATACTGAGGGAAAAAAGAAGTCTGATCCATCTTGCCCTGGACCCATGAAATAATTATTTATCTGTTACACTTGCAAGCTTTCTGTCTTTCTGTTTTATTCCTGCAGTCATCACTAAGTTCCATTTAAATTTTCGCTGTCATCTCTAATACCTAGCTTTGCAAACATAATTTATTTAATTAGCAAATTATCTAGTGGCTTTTTTACCTTTTTTCCCCTCAAGGCTTATTAAACATTTGCCAGGAGCATCTTCACAGAAAGCACACCACATGGATGATAGTTATTTGAAGATCTCAGATCCACATTCCTTATTTCAAAACCCACCTGGGCGAGTGAAGCCAGGCAAAGCAAGTATCTTGCAGAAGTACAAACTCCATTTAGCACCTTTGCCAACAGACTAAGGTGGGATTCACACACTGGACTCTTCGGTACACTCAATGGAACATGCAAAACTTTACAGCATGGTACCTCCATGGTGAATATATTAGTTTAATTGACACAAGGAAATAACATTAAGTAGTTCACAGTTTTAACTAGTGGCATAAATTTAAATCCTCCACTGCCTAAAGCACAAATTTCAGTCCAAAGAGGATGCAGAAGGTTGTCCCAGCAGACATTGGGCCTGAACTTGAGTTTCATAACGTCGTCTAAACCAGGCACAATTCTGCTGAAGTCATTGCCCAGGATGGGCGGCTACATGAAGGACTGTCCCTAGAGCAGTGGGGCCACAGTCTTACAAATGGCTTCACAAAGCCACTCCAAATACCAGACTCACTGCCGCGGGGGGCAGCAAACTTGGAAGCTGGGGCCCAGACATAGCCTCTGGATCAATGTGCCTGCACGCTACCAGACCATCTGGACAGGACCTTGTGTGAAACAGCTTCAGGTCATCTGAAAAGCAGGACTCCCTACATGGGACATTACGTGCAGGAGACCACCCAAGCACAAGGTCAAGGCAGCTGCTTTGATTGCAACAGCCACCTTGTGCTTGTTCCAGCAGGTCCAGCCACATGGGGAGGTGTTCGTGCAGGTGCTAGCTAGCTGTCTGCCATCTACAAACTCCACAAACATGATCTGAATCAGGCCTGCCACGCTGCAGCAGGGCTGAAGGAATCACAGTGCCTCTTGCAAAGCCCTGGATGGCAGGTGGGAACGGCCACAGTCATACTGCAAAATCCAACACAGGATTTGCTCCACCTCTCTCATCCCACAACTGAACCTCCCCTCAAAACAGCCAAGCAGAGAACTTTTCACATCAGCTCACTCTTCTGCATCTAGGAATAGAAGATGGAAAGTCTGGGCCTGCTGCTACTCTTTTTCAACTAGCAAACCAAAACTAAATCTAGGAACTAGGTCTAGTGGCAGCTGCCAAGTTTAATGCAATGCCAATTCCAGGGAAAATCAGTGTCGCTGTCCTCTCAAGAGCCAGCTGCCCTTTATTTTTACTGTCATTTCTCATAGATTGTGAGCACATTGCAAAAGAACTATAGACCTAATGGCTTAGCCTTAAAAGCCTCTAGATGGTATATGGCAACACAGACTGCCTGTAATTGTATTCAAAGTCATATCATAGGTTGTTTAGCACAGGGACCTCATTTACTGTATTAAATTCATTCCTATCCTTACTGAAGACTAGGATGCTACAGATGCATGGAAAGCGAGGTCAGGAGTTGACCACCTAGAGCTGAAGATCTTACTTGCAGAAGAAAACAATTAAATAAGCAATAACGTAGCAAAGTTGAAAACCCATAAGGCATTAAAGGCAAACAGAACCATTTTAATAGTTTTTTCTATGCTTGCCTGTACATGACATCTGCTTTTTAAATTTAATAATCTTAGAGCAGGCTTCATCATACATAGTAATGGTGGCATTCACCTGCAGAGAGCTACTAGTTTGAAAGCACTGCTGAGAGACCCTCTGTTTCATGAAGAAATGTGAAGGCAAAGGAGAAAAATGTCAGCATTGTGCAAACAAGAACCTTTGTTCCACACTCAAGAAATATCCATTCAAATGAGAAGGATGAGAAGATTTTAAAAAATAAGGTCTATTGAAAAGAAAGGTTTAAATACTATCTGATCTCTGGGTTTTTAAGCATGGGATAAGACAAAATTCCCATTCTTTGTACAGAACACCCTTTTCTGGCCCTTAGAAACCCAACAATTCTGGGAGAGCAAAAACTGGAGAATGTCACTAGCAGTGGTGCTGTACATGACTTGTTTGGATGCTAAATAACGGGCACCTGAAATGCCACTGATTTCAATGGGAGATGAGAGCACTCAGCACTCCACGGGAACAAGGCTTTTTACTTTTTAAGTGAAAGAGCAGTCTCCAAGAGACACCAAAGCTTTCTGCTAAGGAGGTGTGGATTTTAATAGAGTTGGCAAAGTAGGAAGTGGAAAGGAAAAAGAGGAGAAGACAATGTATGTGTGCCTGAGTTGCACAACGCTACCCCAGGCAAAACACAGCAGGCCATATTACTTTCTAAGATAAGCTTGCAGAAGGCAATGTGGTTAAGGAGGGATCTATCTGGCCCCTGGGCACAGCTGTCCTCTGTGGCAGAGCACAGGCTCTCGAAAAAGCACGGATTCCCTCTGCTAACTCATACAAACAATTCTGCTGGAAACAAGAGTCGAGTCGGTTCTCTTGTAGACAGAGTCCTGAGGTTACCAAACCCTGCCATGTTAAAAGGGAGGTGAGCACTGCAACAACAGCTGTTCCTAACAGCGTTGTTACAGATTTATGAAGTGGAAGTCCCGACACAGAAACCCAAGATGAAGTCAACTCCCTTACTCTGTCAAGTGCATATTTTTCTCATTATTCGACACTTAACAGGGATGACAGCCAAGATTAAATAGTCACTTATCCTCTGCGCCATTATAGCTCCTGCATGATTGCTTCAAATTAAATCTAACAGTCAATGAAATAGTCAATATTTAATTTACTCATTGCAGGTGGCGATTTAGCTCCAGTTAAGATATCATTTAATGACAGAAATATTGGTATTTATCATTTTTTATGAGTCTTCAGAAGATACGGGGTTCCTTCATTAGGCAAAATGTCCATGCAGCTTTACGTCATATGTCACTCTTAGAGAGTGCGGATTTTGAACACTAAGAGTGTGTTCTTTCTCCCTGCTTTTCTGGGTGCTCGCTGTCAGTGAAGAGGCATAAGGCTGCTGTGTGAGTCTCCAGAGACCTAGTAAGCTAATTGTGACAGCACCTACACTTCTGTTCTTCTAAGAGCACCCGGTGACTAGCTAGAGGTGCAGAACGTTCGAATTTAGAAGAATTTTAGAAGAATTTAGAATGACAGTTCAGGGCAATCAGGGTTAATTCCTACTCTTTTGACCTACTGGCTTACTTACCTAAAAGCCATTACACAAGCAGGGGAAGTCCAACCAGAAACATTTTGCTGACATTCATTACTGACTTTCTGACCATTTAAGAGTTCATCAACTGAAGACAGATCATTGTCATCCTGTGTCCAGAAGAGAAAACATGCAGCAATGTTTTTGCTCCCTCTTAATGAACACGCTACAATTTTTTGTTTTTTGTTAGCACCATTTTGGGTGAACCAAAATATGCACTTCAGTCCCCTGATGAGACAGACTTTATGCTGAAACCCCTTCCCCCTGAGAAATGGGGCTTCTCCACATATCATCAGTTACTGCAATACAGGAAACCTCACCATATTGGCCATGAACAGTTTAGTTCTTGCTTAAAGGCCAAAAATTAGAAAGAAAAGGCGCAACTAGGCTGAGCATTCGATTTATGCTCATCCCCTTTCTTGCTGAGAGGGGACTGAGGGCCAAGTCTGCCTTAATCCCCACATACCTCAAAGGAGTATTTGCTTGTATAAAGACCCCTATTCAGGTGACTCCTGGGAGGTGAGTGAGGAGGTATTTGCAGAAGAGGAGGAGACTAGTGAGCACCAGCTGAAAGCTGGAACAGAGCATCAGCAGACAAGCATAAAGACTTCAGCCCTTCTCTACTCCTGAAAAGCTACAGAAGTATATCTGTACTTTGGGGCCAAGGCAGCTTTGTAGGGGTATGCCTGAGGATGACCTCTACCACCCCCTAGTCCCCGGTGAATTTCTGCCTGCAGAAAAATTCAGCTGAGTTTTTCCAACATTGCCTTGAACAGGGTCCCTTCTGCACTATGAATCCTGGCAGCATATTATTCCTCCCTGTGCGCAGACTCAGCTGCAGGAACTCACACACGAGGGGGCTCTACACATCCCTCACTCCCTGCTCCCCACTGGCTTGAAGTGAGAAATCTTGTCCTCTCACAGCAGCCACTCCCAGGCAAGGCTTCCAAAACCGAGATGCTAGCACATAAAAAAGCATCCCCCCTATCTGCATGCAAAGCAAGAAACAGCTCAGCCCTAAGACAACATTACAACCTGTGCAATTACATAGTTGATAAAGAAAGTTTCAGGAAATGTGCTTTTCTTTCCTCTAAGTTATTTAGTTAAAAATCTTCTTTGGGATTAATTTTGGGTAACAATCTGCTTTGCTAATCCTGTGTTTGCATATACTTGTTTGGAATTCCATGTGTTGTGTACGTCATTATGGAGCACACAGTATTCATACTTTGCTTTCTATTAATGTGCAAAGATCTGGTTGAAGAACAGGCACACTTCACAAAAATACCTCTGAAATTTTGTCCCTACTTTCCATCATGAAGACTTCAATCAGTTGGTCTATTTGTACCAAAAAAAAAAAAAAAAACTTTTCTGGTTTTCATTTAGAAATTTCTCCCTTTAAATTTTTGAACTGGACTAGAAGTATTTCTAATCTTTATTAAATTGACACAAAGGAATAATGAGCTTGATACTACAAAGATTTTTATGCTTCACAATGCCAGGAAATTCTAATAGTTTTTATGGTGCATTGAATTTCCAGGTCTAAACACAGACTGATTATCACGGGGCAGGGGGGGTGCAGCAGAAAAAGAGAAGAACATTTTTGTAGCCATATGCTCATTCTCATAAAGCTGCGCAGTCAATTGACGAGTTGAATAATTTCATATTTGTAGCTATTTGAAAATCAAATTGTGCTTATGGCCAAAGAGCTTTCTTTCCACTTAGAGATCAATTTTTATTTATCTGAACTTTGAATCTAAGTTCCTAGAAATTGTGGGTGCATTGTTTACATTTGTATGTGTGTTAATGATCCCATGTGAAAACTACAATGCTAACAATGGAGAGCCAGATTGTATCTTTGCCCCAAGCACCGTGGATTACTCTCAGCATCAGCAATGGAACAGAATCAAATCTCTGCTTCCCCTTTGCTTCAAGGGATAGTAATTTGCTGCTGATCTACGGCAGCAGTAAATTGCAATGCACCAATCCCACTCAGCAGAGCTCACTGATACCCTCAGGTGACCAAGCAAAAACCTCTTCCACTCCTCCATCCATCTGATCATGGCCATGGGAAGAGGCAGGAGGAGGTGTACCACACCTGTGTGGCTGGATAGAAGCACTGCTCCGGGGATTTGTAGGTCAAGTGATGATTTAGCAAGGGCTTCCTCTACATTTACCACACATGCATTGGCAGTCTGACCTTGTGCTGGCTACGGGTTGTCTGAGTGTATTCACTGTATCTCAGGCCCAATTCTGTCACCTCAAACTGCTCCAAGATGCCCGCATGCTTTCAAAATAGTCCTGTTGGCACACAAATGCCTCAGCAAGTCCATGAATGGTGCTCAGAAGTGCAGGAGGCAGAAAAATAGTTGGGCAAAAGAGTGCCTTAGGGATAGTGTACTATAATTTATCGGCCAGCTCTTCTAAGCTTCTAGACACAAATAACAGGAGAAGCCCCACTATGAGGAAAAAAACAGGTTTCCAGGCAGAAATGGTGTGTCTTTGTTTGGGAAAAGCATGAGGGCTGGCAAAAACAGCAGCAATAACCTGCTCACCCAGTGAGTGGCTCTGTATCTTGTGTGGGTCAATCACACACGGGCTTACTTTGCCCTCAACCTCCTCAACTTGCTTTGCTCCCACTCTACCAAGCCACCGCTTCACCTGGGTCACCACAACAGCTTAGGGCTCATTTGAAGAGCCCAAGAGCACTAGAAATTACTCCTGAATGTTTGCCAGGGCTCCTCAGGCTGCAAACCTAAACGCCAACCATTCAGAAACCCGTCACTGGGGGTCTAAGGCAGATTTTCAGAAAGGGCTTCCCATATTGGGTACTGAGCTGCTTAGAAAATCCAACAATCATCTTCCAGTGAGAGCTTCGGGTATTGAGTGCTTTGGAAAATCTGGCTGTAAATCCACAGTCCACGCCTTTTGTTTCATTAATTGGCTGTGGGGTTTAATTTCTTCACCTCACTTTCTCCCCTCAAGTGTAATACTATAATGAAGGCAGCTGATACAGGTTCATGTTTATGAGCGCAGCTACATATGCTGCCTGTGGTGATTCATGCTTAGAAATATACTCTGGGTTATCCAATGGGCCCCTGGCCTTCAATATAAATATGCCTCCAAAATTATTTCAAGTCCAAGTAGGCAAATGATTACTTGAATTTTAAATAAATACGTTGCTAAGGACCATTACAGCGGCATTAGAAAAAGACCACCTCTGGCTCAGGAGGTCCCTGAGCCACAAATTGTGGGAGGTTGAGTGAAGTATCCCTGTTTGCCTGCCCTGCTCTAATACCCTTCACTTGCACCTGTTATGGGCCACTCCACTGTCAGAGATGGGATAGTGGGCTAAATGGACCTTTGATTTGACTTTGTAAGTCACTCCTAAGTTCTGGATTTTTATTTTTTTTTTTAAGAAGCCAGCATCAGTAGGAAATGAGAACTGAAAAATTTCAACCCCATTACTAACTGTTTCAAGTAACCATCATCAGAATAAAAAATACCAACTTGGTAGGCACATGACAAACTTTGACACTAGGCTCCCGTTTGACTGGCACCAGAAAGAATGCCTAACCTTGGCTTTCCAATATTTCCTAGCATTTACAGAGCCAGAATAATTGCAGATACTACAAAGAGTACTCTGGAAATTACATCTTAAAAGGAGTTTATTTCTCCAAACATCACAGGCAAAAATATCAAGCTGGATCCAGTAAATTGCTGTGGCTGTGTCTGCAATTTGAAAATAAAAAGCTTCAGCTTATGTCTTCTCACTAACTTACTTCCACTGCAGGGAAGCCCGCAGAATAGACAACATAGATAATTCCAAATTCTTTCAGGGACTTTTAGAAACTTTTCTTCCCTCCAGAAGAATCTGACCCCTACAATGCTTTCAAATAAATAATAACCTGCACTGTGGAGGTACAAGCTGCTATGAAGCTGGAGATTGAACTTTAAAAGGTATTTAGGTGCTTGTGCTCTCTTTGATTTCAATGAGAACTAAAAAGCTATCATATGCCTAAAAACCTGGGATTACAATCTTGCAGTGGTATATAGAAAGCAACACTGGCAGCCCCAAATATTCAAAAACTCAAGACCTAGGCTGCTTCCCACACATGCGAGAACAGAAATGAGCTTGAAAACTGAAAAGATGTGAGCAAAATAATTCAGGTGGGCTCCTGTAAATGAATTGAGTTTTCAAGCTTCTCTCCACCACCAGGTGAGCTAAAAACTTTCCTTTTTGTAGAACGAAAGTTTAACATTTGCTGACAAAAGCTGAGCCTTAATCTGAAAAGTATTCTCCACTGTGAGATCTGTGATAAAACCATGAGGGCTGCCAGCAACGTAAATGTCAAAGAGTCCCGGCATTGGTCTGGGTTTGAAACCTAGGTTGAATCACAAGCAGTCAAATATGCATTTCATCTCATCCTAATCCCTGTTTGTCATCATCCCAAAACCAAAAAGCACAGTGGGACAATTAGGAATATCTCTCCAAAAGACTGCTGGAATTGCAACAACAGGTTCTTGCGCTCACATCAGCCCAGGATGGAAGGATACTTTCTAGGCATGGAGCTGCATCCAAAGTAAATGTGACTTTTCCACTATTTACCTTCAAGAAGGAACAGACCTTACATTAGAACAAAAATACAAAACCAAATTAAAAAAATGAGAAGGTCTTGTTGACATTTGTAAACTATAAGAGGAAAAACCATGGGGGAAATGTCTCAAAATTAAGGCAATGCTTTGGGTATGCACTGCGAGAATCCTAGCAGCATCAATGCCAAGTCACTAAAGCAGCCAATTTTGAGGTTATGCTGTCCCTCTTTGTAGCAGGGTAAGTCTGCTGCAGAATGAGGTGTTAGTGGGAGACATGGGGGAGCTACCCCACTGTTGACAAAAATGAGCCAAAACTTCTCCAAATGAATTTTAGGTGATCAATGAACTATGGTGGAATTTGTTCTATTTCTAGTCCTGCCAAAAACTCAGATTAGAGACGCTCACTTCTGGAATTGACCCTGAAAACCCAGAGAGAAGGAAAAGCTGATTCCACTCTCACCTGCCCCAATCTCTGGCACATGCCATTATATCTCCTTGGGCTCCCCAGTAATCCTGCATCTCATGCCAATAGGGCACAGGGTAATAATGGCACAGGAGTGTCTCTGAAAGTAAACCAGTAAATTCAGACAGAAAGAGTGACTAAACTCAGTGCGATTAACCAACACAATAAATTCTAATGACCAAGTAGCTTGGACCAATATTTACCAGCGCATGCTGTTGAGTTGATCAGAATACAGAACTCTTTGTGCATGGAAGAGATAGCCTGTTATCACGCTGCAGCTTGTCTTTCACACCACATGCACCACTTACTACACAACTGAAGCACAGCTTAGCAATTTTATTCAGCCGGTCTGCCACAAAAACTCAATTTAAAAACTGCATTATTGTAACTTGTGGATATGGATCCCATTAACTAGCTCCTTGTCACTTCATATAAGCACCATTTCTTCACATTTAAGGTACAATTTTAGCAGGAGCTTTTCTTTTCTTCCCCCCCCCCCCCCTTCTCTCTCCTGTGTTATCTCAATCTGACTAAACTTTTTCTGTCTGCTTTGCTGTACTTTCACCAGCCCTCTGGCATTTTAAGACAGGAGGTACATTTTTAGAAGCCTGTTTGTTCAGGCACATCGTTGCTTAATATGAGGGGAAGAGGGGAGGAATCCCTTCAGGTACCATGGAAGGGGTTTAAAAACACTTTGTTGCTCTCCAAGATTCTCTATTACTCAACAATATAGCATGAACACTAAATAGAAACCTCAAAAACTGGCATTTTAAGGTTCTCAGTTCCAGGCAGATAATTTCATTCCATCACAACACGAGACATGAAGCTCCTTTAGCATCAGGTAGCCTCTCCAGTGAGCTGGGCATTTATACCTCGCTGGTCACCATGCCATCCTGTTACCCCTGCTCCCCTACCTCCTTCTCATCTATCTGGTCTTTTTTTTGTAGGAGCTAAAGCTCAAATCCATGCTAAATCCATTGTAAAAGCTCTGGCAGCCCTTCCCTTCCAAACTCTCTTCTCTTTTTTAATCTGAGACTTCTCTTTCAGCTGATTTAAAACTAGACTGCTCTGAACTGAAAGCATGGGAAGCATTATCAATCCTGTAATATTTTCATCCACCAAATATTAACTTATTTTGTGCTTTGAAAAATGTACTGCAGCACAGTTCCAGCTCATACAGACACTCAGCAAGGCAAAGTCTGGACGGTTTTATAGTCTTTATACTGTGCCCTTTTCAATTTCCAGCTCGGACAGTGGCCTGAAGGCTGCTTGGACTTGCACCACAGTCTGAAAGCCAGGGAGAAGTAGAGTGCCAAAGTGACCTAAATTTCTCTCACAATTCCTTAGCTTGACAGAAAATCAGACAGACTTGAGGCAGGATCTCAAAATCCTTTGGCTTCATTCTGTCCTCTCAGAGAACCACAGTGCTGAGTGGGGAATAAGCAATAAGCAAGCTGTTCTGATAAGGGGTGTCCTGGCAGGCAGGTTGCACAGGCTGGAGGGTTTATGTGAAGGGCAAGACTTAAGTGTCAGATAGGACTTAGTCCCTAACAGGATGCTGTCGGCATTTTTACAGGATGTGCAGCAAACTAAAAGTAATGGAGTAACACAAGTATGTCTTTGCACTTTAAGATTACATTTTTCAAAACAAATGCCATTAGCTGACAGCTGCATGGGTATGGGGAATACCTTATTCATCCTAATACACTGTATAGGATAACAAGGCCAATAAGATGTCAATTTTAAGTCAATAATATTCACTCTTCCTACTGTTTGCTTCTGTTTCACTCATCTTAAGCACTGACAGATCAGTTTCCAATTATAGACAGGTTGTCATAATGCTGCTGGACACTAAAACATGCCACTAAAGCCATGTGAAGAAATGTCAATCGTGGCAGTTAGTGACATTTCAGTTCCAGATTAGTAAGACTGAGACATAAGATAAAGGGCAAACAAAGCCTTGACTCTCAACACTTGTTCACTTTGAAAGAATCTGAGTACCCACAACATATCAGTCATGCCCATTTTTGAGGATTTATACAGCTCAAGAAGGAATTCTAAGAGTGCTGATCCAACTTCTCTCCCCTAGCACTTGGTTTGCATGGGTAAAATTACAGTTGTCAACAAGGCCATTCCTAATTTAAATAAAACTGAAACCAGAATCATGCCTTATGTTATGATCCAAAAACACTGTGCTTAAATACTGAAGAGGTCACACATGGTATATGGCAAACCACAAAGAAGACAAAGCCAATTCCTAAGTGCTAAAGTTCATGAAATCATGCTAATATGTATTCCTAATTGCTGATGCAGTTAAGATCTCCTGAAGGATCTGTGTTGAGCTTTGACAAGTGGCTTTGAGATCCTGAAAGTCCAAAAGTTACAAAGTTATTCACAAGAATGCAGATGGACTTTTATTTGCCATAGCCAATGCACAAACAGTATTTGTAACACAGCCAAGTCAACAACTTCAAAGTTGCTAATATGACTACTTGTGCGCCTTAACTAAAACACCTACTGGGTGGCGTAATGCATCTAAGTTTTGAGGGACAAAAAAAGTAGAAAAGCACTAATAACTATGACACACTGTTCTAGGGAACCCCATCCTTTTCATATCTTTTATCTCTCACAAATATAAATGAGTGCTTTCAACACTTGAGATCTCTCTTTAAAACACCAATAAACTGAATGATGCAGCCAAGGCCATATGACTTCTTGCTGAAGATTACGGGAATGCCTTCACTAGGAATCAGATAATGTCCACAGTGAAAAAGCCACAAGGCTTCAAGGAAGACTTCAGGAATCCTGGTTCCCACTCCTCTAGCCATTAGACAGCACTTTCCATAAGCATCTGTGAACAGACGATTCAAAGCACCCAGGCTGCAGGTCAATAGGCACAGATCCTGGTTAGAGTGGAAGGTAAAATCAGTTAACAGTAAACCATTACACAATTGAGACTCACAGAAAGGTAGTTTTCTCTCAACCTGGTCATAGTATTTCCTTGACATTTAAACTTTTATATGGGATGACTAAGGGAAAATAATATTCTGTAGAATAGAATTTGTAAAGTTTATCTAGCCCAATATAGTTTTATGCAAATCAAATGGGCTTCTAAGTGATGGTCATCTCCTGGCATACCTCATCTCACATTGCTTGCAAAACTCCTTACATTCTACAAAAAATCCTGCAGCAGTTGACCATCATGATGAAGTATCAAGGACTTTGGTGTATCTGCTCAAGTTCTTCCACTACCAGTCTGGAATAAACTGCACCCCTAACGGTGACAATTATTTGTGATACATGTATGTAGTTGTTCTACTCCATGCAATTCCTTTACCAAGTGTCTCATGCTGCAAAAAAAAAAAAAAAAAAAAAAAAAAAATTTTGAACTTCATTTGCTCTTT
>NW_010135270.1:56830-75564 GCF_000699245.1 Pterocles gutturalis
AAATCTTGAACTTCATTTGCTCATTTAATTACCATCAGTATGTGGGATTAGGTATCTTCTCAAAAGGAAAAAAAAAAAAAGACATTGTAGTACTTTAAAAAAAAAAACTTTCAGCATCCTATGCTCTAAAATACAATATTTGAGCATAAACATTCCTTTTTGCAAAGCAAGAACTTCTTTGATCTCTTTGCTGCAGTTAATTCATACATTTTGGCATGTCAGAGCACCAGGGAGTGGGAAAAAAAAAGACAAACATGCTGATATTCTAACAAAGGCCTAAGAAAACCTTTTCTCCTTCTACATCCTGTACTTATTCTTTCCACGCTGGTCCTGAAAACAAAAGCCCGATTTTCAAGGCAAAGGACACCTAGGGGGACTTTATCGGCAAAGTATTTATCTTCTTAAAGTCGTCTTTCACACCATTAAACCAATGGGTAATGTTAATTAAACAAAACCCCCTCCAAATCTATTCCTCTCATTAAAGCACTACAACAACAAACCATTGCTACGTTCTGCTGATCTTTAAGAATGTACGCAAAAAAGCTGAGTCCTGATACTAAGTTTGCTGAGACTTTTACATCTTCCCCATGTAAAAATTGCAGGGCTGGAGCCTCAGTTATCAGTGAGAATCCCAGTTTGGAAGCTAATGATATGCATGCTTGGGCTGCTAGAGGGAACCTGCAGCAGTAATCACAGTAAGGAACTGTTAGTAAGGCAGATACATTGCCCTGCTATTGTATCTATTTAGCAGTTCTACTCTAGCCTGTCTCTAGATTAAGACAGTTTAGAAAGGGAAAGGTCTCTCTTTTAATCAGCTTAATGCAGTGGCCAGTTAAGGGGGTGCATAAAAATGCTGCTCTTTAAAAAACAAACAAACAAACAAACAAACAAACAAAAAAGTTACAGATTCTTTTCACTTAGCTTTTAATTAAAGGAGAGGAGAGTTCTTAGACGGGCATGAAGCAAGCCTGTGGGGGTGTGCTCCAGACCCAGAGCACAGCACTTACATTATGTCTTCCACGCACTGAGCCCGAGGATGGACTGTGACCACTGGGGTGTTGCTGCACTGGCCTGATTTACTACGCCTTCTGCTTCAAGTGGTCATCAAAGCAAGTTCAGGCACGGTTCATCATTATTATTTCATCAATTAAATGCACTATGCTCAGCTGGCAGCCAGTGAAGTAGGCTGTCACAGATGCATCCAAATCCAGGTCAAAGGGGGTCTTTGTTCTTCCAAAAAAAAAAAAAAAAAAAAAATCCACTGTGGAATGAGATGTTCCATACTAATCAAAACAGAAATGGTGGAAAAAACAAAAGCTTAAGATCTAGCAGAAGTTGACCAAGGGGAAAAAATAGCATACTTTTGTCTCTCTTGTTATTCACTGGAAACACTTTATCTTCTTGGATTCAAAGAAACTTCCATTAGGCAAAAATTCAATACTCGGCACTGCTTCAGCAAAATGCCCTTGCCGCAAAAGGCTCGGAAAAAATCCAAGGCATTTGAGGAATTTCTTTCTTTCCCAGAAATCTTATTGTTTTGTTTTGAATGCAGGAGACAAGTGAATGATACTGCCCAGTCACTGGAATGCCCTCTGAACCTTGCGGCAATCCAAAGCCTCTGCTACAGGCAGCTTTGCTCTCCCAGGGTGCTGACAGAGGTGCAGCGACCTCAGCAGATCCGAGCCACACAGGTTTTCTTCTCCTCTGAAAGAGCCATCCACAAAATTCCTTTATGAGCCATGTCACCACAACTGAAGAGCGACTCAGGCATCACTGCTATTTTTAAAGTACACCTTTCCTTTGCTCCAGAATCTATTTTTACATAACCTCAATCCTACGGATATGTTGAGTGGTTAGCACTGCTGACCTTTGAAATCTAGCAGCTTTGGAGCTGTTTAAAGTTAGTGTAGTGTCTGTTCTTACAGACTGATGGCGATTATTTGAAGCATCAGATGGATCACAGAGATTTTTCAAAGGAGTTCTGTGTATTTCGTACCTCAGTTCTGTTAGCTCATATCATGGATATTCTCTTTTGTTCCAAGTCATTATATGCGTGTCTTTATATAACATTTATTGTAGGGGGGACTGACAAATATGTTTTATTTTCAGAGGTTATCAGCTGACAGATAACTACCATTATTCTTGTCTCTCCATCTAAGATGTAACGATTTAGCCCCCATCTCCTTCAGAAATTTATATTGGAAAGCAGTTCAGAAAAGGAATGGGTGTATCCTTCCTTGAACAGCAGCCAATGAACTAAGATCCCATGCGGGAGGAGGAGAGTGCAGCCAGCATCATTAAACTAAAAGCCCAACCCACACGACTGACAGGACTTCATTTGATCATGAGCAGCAGCTTAATCTTCACTGCAACAGCAGAAAGGCAAGCCAAAGAGGCCCTGCTCTGCACTGCTGAGGAATCTCAGTATTATTGGTTTTTTTCCAAATAGTAAGATAATCGATACTGAAAATTACAATAATCAATAATGGTTCCAAACCTAATTACAAGCCATTCTCTACTCATACTCAATTGTCAGTATCATTAATAAAAGCATAAGTGGTCTGATCTTGTTCCTCCTTCAATCAATAGATTTCAATGGGTGCAGCTAGAGTTCCTGGTCAAAACACGTTGTTGTTCATCCTTTATTCCTCTTCTTCTTTGTAAAAGATGGCATTCACTGCCTTGCTTCTGCTAGCTACAGAAAACCTCTGGCCACAAAAAAATGTGATACATGAGGCATCTCCCATGTTTAAAGAGAAAATAGCATGTGCAATAACTTGAGTGGAAATTACATAGCTACCTTTTCCATGCAGGCATCTCAAAGCATTTGCACATTAACTGCCACATTAAAGCAGAATTTTACTATCCTCAACAACAGATAGGGAAACTGAGGCCAGAGACAGGTAATAATTTGCCCACAGTTAGAGATGAGAGACTGCAAGTCAGACATGGGGTTGGACTGCACGGTGTTTTGCTTGTGGTATTCAAGGAGAGCCACTTGAGAGTTCTGCCTTTTACATACATACAATACATGTCATATCTGCACATTTTCTAGAGCTTAAGCTAAAGATAAACATGAGCTTTGCTCATAAAATTTAAGCACGGCCCCTCTGATAAGGGTGTAAGGAAATCAGCATCTTCTATTACTCTGGCTCCTACCAGAGTAAGAGGTTATTTAACAACACCTACAGATTAGAACAGAACAGAATAGAATAGAATAGATCAGACTATCTGAGTTGGAAGGGACCTACAACAATCATCTAGACCAACTGCTAGACCATTTCAGGGCTAACCAAAAAGTTAAAGCACATCATTAAGGGCATTGTCCAAAGGAGAGCCATCCCTGTGCCACCACTGCCTTGGTCCTGCTGGGGCATGGAGGGGCTGAGGAGCTGTGCCTGTGCCCACAGGACTGGCTCAGCACAATGGATCTAGGAGACCCAGTCGAGACCAGGCCCTCACATCAGAGGCACTGTACAAACTCAGTACCAAGCAGTCCTTATCAAGACAGATAAGAAAAGCCAGGCTGCTCAGCAGAAACTATGCAGAGGCTGGACAACTGACTGAGCTGTAACTTGGGAGCAGAGCCCTGCACCCTGCACCCCTCCCCCACCTTCTTTTTTTTTTAGGAGTTTCAGCCCATGACTCTGATTCCTTATCATCCAAATATCCCCCGTCAAATGGCTTGTTAAGCCTAACCTGCTGGTACAATTTACACATCTCTTTCCTTGCTTTCCCCTCAAAGAAGTAACTACTTCAAAAATAAGACATACTTCCTTTTGTACTTACACAATAGCACGCCATTGAAAACTTACTGTAGATACCGCGTACTGAGAAAGGTTCTGTAATAATTAAAGATACAGACTGCTATCACTGGGCTGACCATTTAAAGATGTCAGAAATAACCAAAAGCTTGATACAAAGGCAGCATTAAACAAGGAGATAAAGATCTTCAAGGGATGTTGGGAGATGTGATTTCTGAAAAACAGTGATGCTTCTACATAAAGTTTCCTAGCTGATCCCAACTTTTCTTGACCTCCAAGAGAAGCTACAGCTCTTGGTATCTCTGCTGACACCATCACTCTCCCCTCCAGCTCAGCATCCTGGCATCTATTTCAGTTCCTACAGCTCTGACCACAATGGGAGCAGAGCAATACCAAGAAACACTTCAAAAAACTATCTGAACATCACTCCTTGAATTTCAGCACCATCTTGAATCATGTGCCAGGAAAAGCAAGCACTTAAAGGAAGCATGTCTGTGAGGCAGTGTATTTTCTAGCAGCAGTCCTGCCTCAAGCTCTCCCCAGCTCTGCAACCCCCTGCCCCAGGCAGCTGGCCAGCAAAGCACAAATGGGACTAACATTGCACTGCATCTGGTACAGACGATCCTGGAGCAGGACACTGGCCACTGCACACTGCTGCACTTGAATGAGGTGTCCAGTCTGCCTGCAGGGAAAAGGGGAATGAGAGCCAAATTCTGTTGAAATCTTTCTCGAAGTGAGAGACGTGGCAGGTCTGAACGTAAGATGTGAGACAAAAACTTCTAGGAAAAAATAGGATTGTCTTCCCCAAGCTTTGAGTCTCACCCATCCAGTGCAGCACTGCTTTTAAACTACTACTAATGTATTCAAAAAGGTACTAATGAACATTATGCTTAGGAGAAGTGTGTGATGTTAAGTTCTGTTTGCTTAAAACACGCAGTTTCAACTAAGCTTACCCTGCTAGAGCTTGCTGTAGTACACACTGACTACAAACTCCCCAGTGGAGAGAGAGCACGATAAAAAGTCACACAGCACAAGTACCAGTCAGGGTTTCCATGACAAGCTACTACTCCTTGACAAAAGACTCCAGAATACCTAAGACTTTCCTGCAGTTTCAGTATTGGCATTTTCACAACCGCAAAGAACATGGTTCATTTTTCTTAATTTAAAATTCATTTTATTATTCATGTAAAAATATATTATCACACTTGTCTAGAAGTCAGTTCATTATAAAGGTACCTCATTGCATTATTTCAGATCATAATAACACCATGTACTAATTTTTGTCATAAATTAAGGTAACTTAGACTCTAAGATCTTGGGACTGGATATATCCTTTTTGTTCTGCATTTCTGTAAAAAGCAGGGAAAAGGATCTTGAGTGGTGACTGATATTCACAGGAGTTGCCACAATACTTACGAAATAGCAACAAGAAACTACCAATTCTGTGGTCCTATTATTTGTGTTAAAATGCCACAGCTGATGCTATAACATCCCTCTTGTACATTTTAGCATGTTGTATGACAGAAAACCAAGTCACCCTTACTCTGTGCTGAAGTGATATCACAAACCAAAATATTAAACTAAGCAAAGGACAAAAGCCCTCCTATGTTTTGAAACAAACCAGATCAATCAAAACTAGTGCTACAAACAGTAAACTGTAGTAATCACAACTGTATGGTTAAGTCCAGACATTGCTTGAAAGCAGAGCTAAGAATATCCACCCAGATAAATGTTGCAACTCCATATTAAAACATGCTTGATACACTTCCAAATTTTAATCTTTTAACTCTGTTTTTGTGTATGCATAATAGCTATTTCTGGGGTAATTATAATAACTGTGCAATGTTTTACTGATTTTGAAATATGCACAAGATAATAACATACATTAACTTGAACTGCAAAATACTAATACAATTAATCTGCATGAACATACTGAACTTCGTAACATTTAACAGCATTAGTTAAGTAGCTGTACACATGCACTCAAGATAGTAAAAGACTATAAAATATGTATCTTATCAGTGTTTCATTTCAATTTACCATAGAAAAAGAAATACCTGCTGGTTCAGGGTTCAACTGCTCCATGTTTTTCAAATTTCACAACAAACTATGCAAATAATAGTGTCAAATCAGAATATTCTGTCTTTTGACAAATTGTCCAAAACTCCCACATATTCTTTTTTAACGTAAATGAATTGTCTAGTGCCCATTAATTTTGCAAAAGTAAAACAAAATTGAAAGTCAATTTAAAAAAATAGCTATTCCAATCTTTTAGAAGAAGCCCACATATAATATATATGTAAACTGCAGTACCGCATATTAAACACAGAAGAACTGGAACTAAAATACACATTAAATGTTCAACAAAATGGCTTCAAAGAAGCAACTCCTGTCTCCTGGAAGAGGACACTCAAGTCTAACTACATTTAGTTAGGGACTTTTGTGGGCTTCCTGGGCAAATAATGGACTCTAATCTCAGTTATTCACGATGAAAAGAAGGCAAAGTCATAAAATGGCATTAAAGGCACATTATCTGCCAATACAGCCTGCTCCAAATGTGATTATTACTTGTAGAACATCAGCTTTAACAAGAAGCCCATTTGAAATCACTAGATTTTTTTCATTAGTGTTTGTTCTGCCATAAGTCAGCGACTTGTGATTCCCACATCCCTCTTGTTCTTAATAGCATCAGAGAGGCCGCTGCCGCAGAGGTGACATAGATGGTACAATACCTGGCAAATAGCTTGGGTGCTCCATGGGGCTCTAGTAATGCATGGGAAGAGCCTTCCTGCTCATGGCTGTGGAGCTTTCCTGAAGATGGGTCAAATTAAAGACTAATTCAAAAGTGCATGTTGTTTACCAGAGAGATCTCTTGGATATCAGATAAAAGAGCACTTTTCTTTTCTTTTTTTTTTTTTTTAATAATTCAAGAATATTCAGTTATCAGTCTTTCATATGCTTATATAAACATATATTTTTAGTATTGTTGTTGTTATTTACATGTTTCCAGGTATCCATCTGAATTCTTTTTCCAGGGAGCTCTCTCTACACAATCATTACCAGTCAGGACTGGAAGCTGAAGCTTTGGCAAGACAGATTTCTCGTTAGATCGCACTTGGCTCTTTTTATGAGGACTTGTTACATGCAGTAAATACATGAAAGCTGCAAGTCTTGAATGGGCTGCCACTCAAGGAGCTAGATGAGGCAAAATCTATACACAATAATACAGGCTTCCCCATTGTGTCTTTATTTTGGGTGTAAGATTGACACAGATTAAAGGGCTCGAGTAAACCATCAAGTATCTACGCTTTCAAGATTAGGCAAACAAGCAAATTTCCAAACTCTGGCTTGGGCTACAGTGAGAGCCTACTATCCAGCCAATGTGTGGCTCCCAGCCTCCCCCAGCCTGTCTCCCCCCTACACTACATGCACCCCTCCTTCTCTTGCCCAGCACTGCAGTCAGTCAACCTTATGGCCAGCACATGAATGCTGCACAACTGCAAAAGCTGAGGGTCCCGAAACTCACTGCTTTTGCAGAACATGCAGATCGTCCTCACACCATACTGTTGGCAGAGGCTGAATGCAATAGCATAGGTATTAAAATATTTCAGCCACTGAAATGTATTTCTTTTAATCCCTTTCCAAAATCCCAAGGTCCAGTAGATACTATTATATGCTAAATGTTTCCCAAGTACAGCACGGACCCATTTTTTACAGCCATGTACACAAAAAAGCCCTTAGAAGAGGGGCATTCATGTGCTGACACACTTGGCCGTAACAGTGATTGCATAAAGACAACCCTGCATTAACAAGACATTAAAAGCTCAGGAAGCCAAAAAAGATCCCAAAGCACAAGGAGAACTCTGACCAGCTCATGCCTAGGGGGAGCAGGAAGCAGGGGATTGCTGGCTCGGATTTACTGAATGACATCTGCAGGTGCAATGGCACCCACGTACTGACCCTGCCAGCAAATCCTGGAAGCTTGCTGCTGTTCATGTGACAGCAGAAGGGTCCTGGGTCTTACTGACCCAATTGTGGTGTGGGATCCCAGGAATTCCCAAAACAGAAGCCAGTCTGCATGGTTGCATTTTGGAAAAAGACACAGGGTTTGGGATGGCTGCTGTTATTCTTCTGATACCTTATCATCTTAGCCAAAACAGAAAGACAAAACACAAAATGCTGTCATGATATATAGCTCTTACTTGCTCCCCGGTGCAGCTGGTACCATCTAAAGAAGCTGGATGGAGGCTGTGAGCCTTTTTTCTGTTAGCAGCATCTATTGGGAGTAGATTATCCTGCATCAGGACTGGATTATTTTAATAAAATAAGAGTTATGTAGAAAAAGGTTCCTAATGGCTATAACTCTGAAGTCTCAGTGCTGTCCCAGAGCAGATGAAACTCTGAAAGAAGTTTAGAGAACTTCACATAGCATCCTTAAGCTGAGCTAGAGCACTTTCTACACATTATATAAACGCAGATGAAGAGGGACAGTCTATGAGAAAGCTGTAGGAAAGCAAGTGTGTGTGCTCCACTCAATAATGACACCAGGGTTACTGTCACTTTAACAAGCTTCTACTGTAGTGCTATTATCATTCAAAGCTCCTTATCACACCAAGTGCAAATATTATGACTAGCTGAACATCTAGAGTAATCATTGCCGTAACTGTGTATGTATATTTGTATTTAATATTGAGGGCTGTTGCTGTCACCAGGCTATAAAAACCAAACTGGCATTAACATCAATGTTGAGGATTTGCATAACGCTGACAAGGATAAAGACTGGCACATTGCTTGATGTGCACTATGCAGGCAGCTTCTCATTGCAGCGCAGAGCAAATGGCTGACCAACACCGGCCAAGATTAGAGGGTTTCTCAGCAGATGCCAACTTGACAGCCAACTGAATAAAAAGAGGCATAGCAAACAAGTGTTCAAAACAGAGGGAGCCTCATCCACAAAGCTAGAAATGATCTTGTGGCTGCCTAACTCAACAAAGATTAAACAGAATCTAAGTTGAAACTCCAACATGTCTAGCAAACAGGGGCCTTCTCCTGGGGTTCCTTCAGGTGGGAGGCATGCCAGTGCAGGGACCCTTTGAGGATGGGTCGCTGCCAGATCACATCTACTAAAGCTGCCAGGAAGAATCTGAGATAATACACGCAGTCATCAGCCAGATGCTCAAAGATGAAGTATAGGTTCTTATTTTCCAAAAAAAAGATCTACCAATTGGATTTTGATAGATTTTCAGAGCATGAAAGCTTCCAAACTGTGCCTGTGCCTTACCCATGGCCCACTGACACTGGTTAACCCTTTGTGCCATTACCCTGGCACTCAAGACAAGGGGTGATGTGCTCATCTCTGCCCCAAAACTTCATCTTCCAAAGTGGTCAGGGGTTCCCATGGACAAGAGTGGGCAAAAGTGTTGTGCACTCCTGAAAAATCTCTCCATTGATCTCTCAGTGCCTCAGTGTGTAAAACAGTAACATCTTACTGCCTGGCAGACTGCAAAATTCAGGCACCAGAGAAAAGGAGAAAAGGTACAATAGCTGCAGTGTTCCCTCACTCTTACAACTACTTCTTTAATGAAGGCAGTGCAAAACTGTCTTAAACATGCCAAAGTCTTGTATCACTGTTCAAATGTTAAAGTACTGGAAAGATTTGTGTCAAATTTATGTCCAAGTTAAATTTACTGACTTACATCAGAGGCAAACTTGGCTGTTGTCATTAACTAAGCTCTGGTCATAAATGAGATGGATTTTTGCAGTTTCAATTTCTTACAGAAAAGAAGAAACAGAATATTCTGTGAATTAATGTATAGTAGGATCACAGAAAACTATATCCACAAAGAAATCATGGATACACGATCACCTGTGCAACATCTACCATTACTAACTGCAGCATGTTACTACAGCTTCCATTCTGAGGAACTCACTCTCCAGAAAGAAAAGTGCATACAGTAACACAGTCAGATTAAAACAGAGGAGGAAGGAGTGTATGCACTGTGGCACTGGGTGTCTATAATGGAATATGAGCTGTGTGTCACAGAAAAGTACACTTGTTTGGGCTGGATTGTTTCTATCTTGCTTTTCACTGGCACTAAATTCATCAATATGAATGCATACAGTTGAGACCCTCAGAAGTGGCACTAATTAATTTTTTTTAAGTGATGTTAAATCCTAAATCAGATTTTGCAAATTGCTACTTGGATCACTTTTGCTGGTACCAAACAACCTGAATGATTCATAACAATGGCACTAATCAAATTTTGAAAAGCAAAGTGACCCCCTGCTCTTGCTTGATAACTGGGAAACAGTGCGATAGAGGGCAGGAGGCTGCAAGATTAAAGAGGTTCAAGAAGAAATTTAAGCCAGCGATGATTTATGTTGCTACATTGTGCTAGGAAAGCAAGCCAGCAGATTTGCTGTCCTAGAAAAGCAGTGGGAGTTTGCAGAAGTTTCCACTGCATAACTTGCAGAAAGCAACAGCTCAGGTGTAATATATAAAAACAGAGCTATATTTTGCAAATGTCTTAATATACTCAAGTCTTTTGGATATAAACTTAATTTTTGCAGTGCTAAAACACCACTGAGTCATTTCTAATGACTTTGGGTTCATAATCCTGAGCATAGCAGTAACTAGCTCTAGAAAATAATCACCAGTGTAATATTCCCTATCTGTGAACAGCAGAAAATATCTGTTCCAAGAGGTAACTTAAGGCACTTCTAGATTTTTATTGTTTTGCAAACAGATAGGCAAACCTACATTGAATATAAGCCTCATTCAGTTTTCTGATACAGCTTTACACAGACATCATAATTCACCTGGCTGCATCAGCTTATGCCTGCGTTCATTTGGTCTGTGATATTACCCAATGTGACCTAGCATAGGACACTGGGTTCAAGAAACACTAGAAAGTAGAAGAGAAAGAAAAATGGCTCTTCCAAATACTAGGCACCATACCATTCCACCTAGAAGGGCACTTTAAATCAGTATTTCCTAACTATGATAGTAATTGAAATTTAACAGGGCAAGTATTATATAGTGAACACTGCTAAGTATGTTTTATATAAAGATTAGATCTAACAAGACACTTGTCATATATTCCACAACTGCCAAATGATTTTTAAAAACAGATTTATTGAGGGTGACCAGCTGTATAAAAGACTGTATAACCTGTAACACTGTACTTAAAGAAACATTATCAGCTTCAAAAACCAGTGAAATTACTTTATCTGTTATGGCTACAAATGGTGACTAACTCTGTTACAACTGAACTACACTAGCAAAGGGAAAACCGTTCCCTGTATTTTTTTAAGTAGGCTTCATTGTACATTCGACAGCAGTTTGTGTCTAGATGGGTTCAGAGTTTTGCTTTTGATTAGTTGTCTCAGGCAGTAGCTATCTGGGGTTGTTATGCTCATATCCATTTACTTCCTCTTGGCAAAAGACTCTTAGAAGGATCACCAGGGATGCAGAATAAAGCTTTTATATTTTAAAATTACACATTTTAAAATAACTCAGTTGGGGCGTCTATTTTTAAGGACGTTCTGTAAGTGAGCTTCAAAGACTTAAAAATTTGCATTGACTCTAAGCGTTATGCCCACGCTGAGATTAAATACATAGATATGTAAAAACACACGTATGTATGTCTATACACAAAAATTAATATACATAAGTTATGAAATACGAATCCAATTTCAGACTTTGATTTTTAAGATACTGTCCTGAGTGGTAGGGTGACTGTCATTTGGCCAAGTTACTAAGAAAATATGTAGTCGTGAAGTTGGACTCTGAGCTGATTTGGTTTCTCCAGGCTTTCTACCAGCTTTCTGCAATGAGTACAGCAAGTCACAGCAGGCCCTTAATGCAACATTCTGATCAGTAAAAGAATCCAAGTAATGTTTTTTGAAAACATAGTTGTTAAATAGTGTGGTATAAAGCTGTCTCTAATTTCATTTTTAGGCATGTCTCTATTTTTTTTTTTCATTAATGAAAATTCATGGTCTTATGTTTCAGAGCTTTCAAAGAAACAGTTGCCAGGGTTGATCACTACAAACGTACACTGTCAGCATGATACCATTATCACCTCTTCTTAAATTAATATCAGGTAGTTTACTCCATCTCAAGCATATATCCTGAGACAATCAGTTCAATGGCCTGCGCAGGTGCACTGCCAAAATCAAGACAGATAGAGCAAGACAGCCAGAAGGTTACCTTATGTATTTTCTGATGCCTCATTTTAGGTTACCTTTAATTCTGTAAATCCATTTTTTCCATATTTAAAACAAGATTTATATCACCTATCCCTTTTCTCCTTCATTTAAACTTCTTGTTTCAGCTGACCAATAAATATGCCACCTTCTAAAATTCCAGTAAAGGAAGTTTTCTATCCGCTGCTGTCATGACGTTGTAGTTTGCATATAAATGCTCCAAGGAAGCCATGCATTCACAGATGGCTTTCGACTCATCATGTTGACCAGATAACTATTAGCCTGTAAAACTCAATCTAGAGAAAAAAAGTATTCCATTTGCACTGGGAACATGAAGGAAAGCTCATACACTATTTAAAGAGATACTGTGCAGTTCCTGTTTGCTACAGCTGCAAAGCCACATGAGCATAATTATTTCAGTGAAGTCTCTTCTGCTGACTAGGTAGATACCACAAAGACAGTGCAGCTGCTAGAAATAAGGTCCAGATCCATAAACATATCTATAAGCTTTTGATTTCAAGAGGCTATTAGCTGCAAAATGCCTCTGTGGCTCTGCATACAGGTCAGACCTCTTCCCAGCTCTTCCACAAACTCTTAGCATGACCATCATATCACTTAGCCTCATCCTTTACCTCACCTACCTGTGGACAGAGGAAAGGGGGACAAGCATTGTCTACAACAAGGGCTTGGGGAGTTTGGTATTAATTTGTACTTATTAATTGCTTGGAGAGCTGAGGAAGAGAGGGAAGTGTAAAAGCAAACTCTTTTTATAAAGGAAATTGGAGGACATAAAGTGGGACAACTTCTGTAAACCTGAAAGAAGGCTCCCAGCTGGGGAAGAGTGCAGAGATGGAGGCAGCAATTGTGGGAGGGAGTACTGTGGCAGAGTTGCCATCAGGCTTGCAACCAGCCAGCCTCCTTCCTTCATTTCTGAATTCTGCATACTCCCCCACTCTCTGTTTCCTATGTACTCCTCAAATTTATTTCATTTCACATTTTGTGTACTTCTCCCAACCTCTGTGATTGTGTTCTCCTCAAACAAGATCAGAGCTGACACTTTGCTCCTGCTGCAGCTCACTGCAAGCTCTGGGCTCAGTCCTGACAGGTGCTGAGTTCCCCTGTGAAATGTCCCATAGACAAAGAAGTCATCAAGAACTAACCGAGGGTGCTCAGAGCTTTGCAGAAGGGCAGGATCCCACCATCAGAGAAAAAACTCAGCAAACAAATCTCTCCTAGCATTTCTTGACAACGTATGTTAGCTGGTACTTCCTTACTTGCTGTACAGTCACCCTGACTTCATACCGCAAGCTAACAATGGACCTGAAGAACTGTACAAGATACAAGTCACACAGAATGATCCCCAGTACACCACCATACAGGAAAATCCTTCAACGCTCAATATTATCAGAGCAGTGACAAGTGATAGCTGACCTGCCAAATGAAACATACAGAAATGCAGTCTAATTGGTAGAGGACGTAAACATCTCATCTCTAGAATGATAAGACAGAGTCTACATTTTATTTTTTCTAATTAAAATTTGACTTGTAAGTACTCCACCTGTCTGGAAATACACACATATTTCTAAAAGAGTTGATAGGCATGAAGTGACTGGCCACACAGTATTAGCAACCAAGATCTTTCTTACAGAGCTAGCTGTCCAGAAATATTGAAATGTTTGTCATAGGCAATTCCAGGTGTTCAACCTCTGGCTTTTGCTACTGTACCAATAAGTAAGTAACTGTGTCACACATTTAAATGATCCCTTTTTCTATGACCTATCATGTCTGCCAATGGATAGAAGTACTTTGTAGAATCTCTAAACCCCTGTTTTGAAACAACAAGCAAAACACGTGTACAATAACGAAACTCAGAAACATTTGGCTTGCACAAATTTCATACTTCTAGCTTATCTGTCCCCAAACAGCTCACAGATGGTGCACAGGTCTACATTAATACATACCATAATACACTTTATTCTGGATGACTGATAATGGGATTATTGCTCATACACCAAAAGCAAGACATCCAAAATTGTATCAGTTCATTCCTAAGGAACTGAATTGATTGTCAGAGCCCAGTATGTTTATCATCATGAGGCTGAGCCAGTGGGGTTAGCTCTGTATAGTTCCTGGAAATTATAGAATGTGATTGTGTCATGGGATTCATAGTCAGCATTTGATAGAGCAACCATCTATAAAAAAGGACACCCAATCTGAAAAGTGATTCTCTTTTTCCTGAAACATTCCTGTGAATTACAGGAATGTTTCAGGACCTTGTAACAAAGCAGAGAATTTGGGGTGATTTACAGAAACATAAACTAGCTCCTGAGTGGTCATTCTGTTCCCCACTTGCTGCTCAGTCTGAAAATGGCAATCTGGTTTCCATGTTTCTCTGCACAGGTGGGCCTGAGCGAGCCAGATGAAGAGGTCATTTCCTCCCTGTGGGATACAGTCCCCCAGAGGATTTACTCTACCTAATCCAACCCCGAGAAGCATCTTTTTGCTACTAATCCTGACAACGCTAGCCATCCCTACTGTGTTTTACAGAGACGGAAGGCTGAATGGACAGGGAAGCTAGATTCCTCTCTCACTGCAGGCATCTGATCCAAAGTCTTCTGAAGTCAACAGAGAAACTCTTGTGGTATTTAATGGGGTTTGAACCAGACTTTAAGGACAGGGCTGATAGGCAGTAGCAGGGATGATGGGCTGGGCTTTAATTGTTTCCATGGAGAACAAGAGGCCTTCTCTATGGCTGTCAAGCATCAATAGAAAAAGACACATCACCAAGATGTATTTTCCCAGTTTAAACTTTACTTTTAAAGGAGTATTTGTATTCGCAAAGCCACACATTGCAGTAGCCACAGTGGAGACTTCGTCAGCAAACAATGACAAGACAAAGATATCACCAGAAGGAAACCTAAGAACCACCACAAGGGTAAAGCACTCTCCTATTTCAATACCGTACCACAGAAAAACATCTGTCAAACAGCATTGCAGTCTGAAGTAATCAGTGCACCTAATTATCACTAATTGTAATATAGTTTCTGTCTTGCTGCTAATACATTTAGACTTGCTAATCAAATCAAACCATTCCACCTTGCCGTGCTGCTTTCAAATAAACATTTCAGCAAGGATAAAAAATGAAGCTTTGTTCTCTTTTTTTTTTTTTTTTTTTTTTTCTTTGGTTATGGCTGTCTGGAGAGGCCAGTGGCTTTTTTCATTTGTTTCACACTGCGACAAAAGTAGTAGAAAATGCCATCAGGAAGACTATTTGGCACTCTGAATGTTTTCATTTAAGAGCCAGAGCAGGTGAGCAGAGGTGTGCACAGTACTGCACTGCCTCTCAGCCTAACACAGCTACCGCTGCTGTTGCCCACAAAGAAGGGGAACGGCTCAGATCACTCCCAGCAGAACTGCAGGTGAGCAGCACCTTTAGAGGATGTCCACACACCCTCTCTGCTAAGGAGCTATTGAGAAACACCTGATTTCAATAGCAGAAGGTGCTAATTGAATGATGAGGCAGTGGTGTGGGTAAACCGATAAACTAGGCACAGAAAGGCTGGATTCAGTTTCTAGCTCTGCTGCAAACTTTTCAGCACCACCTTGGCTGCCTTGCTAAATACCTCTGTGCCTCAGTTGCCTGTCTGTGGAAGTGGGATTATAATGTGTCTTTGTCTAAACTGAAAGCTCTTCAGATAGAAAACATTCTCCACTGCATTTCTGTGCCTGGCTCAACACAAAGAGACCCCTAACAGGCTTCTTGAAGCTCTTTTAACAAAAATAATTAAAATGTGGTTTCCAGAAATGAAATTACATTTGCAAATATATGATTTTCCTTCACACTGAAAAAATTAATAGAACTTCTTAAAGGAAGAAATTGCGCTGTGCTATGTATTTTTAATAGGTGGCCAACATACTGGGGACTTTAGGGTGTACCAGAGATCTGCACATTCTGGAAAGGAATTTCAGGCAGGTAAAAAGGCAGTTCCAGAGTACTGATGCAACTGAACTGAAGGGAACTCCATTATTCCAACCACAGTCCTGCACAACATAAAAGCACAAATTGCCACAGACACACACTTAACACTGAAGTAAGGTTGGAGCTTATTTCCCAAAGTACCAATACAGCCCTTGGAAATCACTAAGGTTCCTGAAAGATCGGAGTCTCAAACCTTTCTGTTTTTTTGAGGACTTTCTCCTGGCCTAAATCCAACCACTTCCATGTATGCAGGCAACAGCTTTCTGAGGGAAAACCAACATCCATCTTTTTGCACTGTGTCACAACAGAAACACGTCCTTGAAATGCTGTCATCAGTAAATGTGCAGTCACTCAACTCCTGCTCCAAAATGTTAGCTACTATTTTTACAAATGCAAACGCAGAAAAGACCACAGTTATTGTAACAGTGGAACTGTATTTGAATATTTAGCAGTGCCTTAAAAAGCACTAACCAAATTAACTGGCAGATACCATTAGTTGCCAATTTAGCACAAACATTTGTCATTCCTAACAAAGAAGAAAGAAAACAAATAAATATTTTATACTGAAGAGTGCCTCAGATTTTAATTAATTTTAAGTCTTTGAACTTTGCAAACAGCTACTTGTAACATAGTTTACAAAGGCCATTTAAAACTGTGATGTTGATCTAGAAATCAATGCGCTTTCACAAAAGGCAACTCATTAGGAGTAAACATTCTTAACTGCCAAGTTTTCCACATACGAGAAGCAGCACCTGGAGGCTACTGAAGCAAGCAGTAATAAGGGGGATTTAAAATTGTGGCAAGATGATAAAAAATAGCTGAATATAGAGATTAAAAAATCTGACCTGCTTAAGAAAACTTCAGTATTCCTAAAAATCACAGCCTGTGTCTATTCTCCCCTACATTCATGTAAAACAATTGTCTTGGAACGTGAAATCTCTGAGGAAGCCTGACTCTGTGCTGTGAGAGGCACCGGCACTCCAGTAAATGCAAGAGTCACACACACCACCGAGCAGAAGATGCCTGAAAAGCAGTAGACCAGTTCTGTAAGGCACTTCCTAAGAGGTTCTACACACCCTCAACTTGCAGTTCAAGAGGAGTGTGAGGCACATATCATCCTCCTGATGTTTGACATGAACAAGATAAAACCTAAGGCAGTGGACAGATGTGACAATGACTATCCTGCCCTTTGGAGTTCCTGAATTCCAACACCCAGACTAAGTATCCATTTGAAGAGATGCAGGGTGTACTTAAAGGCTTTCTAAATGGCAATGTTAGTGTCAGTTTGAGTGCGTAGCTCAACCTACCAACTGTACTTACCTGCTGGTTCCAGTTAGGAAGCAGAATTTCTGATGCTATCACCAAACAGAATATGCTTTGAAAGAAACAGAAGCTCAGAGAGGTACTAGGACATCGGGTCAGTGCCTACTGGAAAGCTTCATCCCAGAACTACAGAAGCAAAGAAGAAGCTTCACCAGGACCTCCATTTGGCCATGAACTCCTTGACTCTAGCTCACCAAAATGAAATAAATTCTATGAAGCAGGCCATGAGACCACTATTACACTTCAGCAAATCACATAACTTCCACACAATGCACTCTTTTTATGTAGACTCTGTATCTTAACACCACCTAAGTAGGCACAGTTAAGAGTCAAGAAATTTAGTAGGGAACCCTTTCAACAATTCAAATCATAGAAAAAAAAAAATCAAACTTTCTCTGGTGGAGGATCACCCACTACATCAGAAATTAATTTAACCCAAGGTGTGTTAAGGAACTGGAGCTATTCTGGCTTTGAGAAGGAACCAATACCGTGGATGAGAGTTCACAGATGAGTGAGTACAAAGAAACTGTGTGGGAAGGAACAAGAGCTTGCACAGTACACATCTGTCAGCTTTATCAGATTTCCAGCTAAAACTCTAGCATAAATAGACACCCAATGGATTTTGCATGACTTGTTGAAGGTCTATGCAACTGTAAATTACCATGCTGATTGCACCAATATATACGTGAAAATCTCTATTTCTGGGAGACAGACTACGGATAATATTCCTCATTTGATTTTTTTTTGTGATTATTCATGTAAAAATTGAAGCATAATTTAATATTAGTTATTAACATCGTTATAAATAGTCTTTAGTTAACTGCTACAGAACTTTGTGTGAAAAAAAGGAACCAAATGGACAGGTCCGTGGGATTAATCCACTCTGTGGCATGCTGCAAACCTATCAGTAAAATACCTGACATATCACGGGTTTTCTCACTGTAACAAAGTTGTCACTACATTATATGTGACATTGTTGATCTGTGTGCTATGGACTGCAAAATAATACAGCCCAGTTCTGCTTTTGTAAAGAATAGTTTGGGCCAAATGGCAGCCATAGTCCTGCACAGGGTCTTACTAGACAATCCATAGCCTGGGGGAAACAAACAATTTTATTTTTTTGGAAAGGTTAGGATTCGCTGAATCAGCTCCTAAACTGTCTCATCACATCACTGCAGGAGCATCATGCCAGGGCAAGGTAAAAGGTGGCCCCAGCCTCACTTAAAATAGCACCCAAAAATATGAACACTTCTGATAACTGTGCTGTTGCTGAAGAAAAATGAAATCTTGCCACTGATGTCAGTGACAGCAAGAACTGTAATTCTCATGAAAACAGGGCTCCTTTTCAGGCTTCTAGAACTGTGATGGGTTTGCCCTTGGCTGGGGGCCAAACCACACACCCACTCACCCAATCCTCCGTCCCCCCCCCGTCCCCCCACCCGAGGATAGGGGAGAGTATT
>NW_010135271.1:0-210 GCF_000699245.1 Pterocles gutturalis
AGCCGGCACCCGGCCCTCCTCCTCCACCGCCTCTCCGGGCCCCGGCCCCTGCGCCCTTGTGATGAGAGTGTGGGTCCTCAGCACCCGCCAGGGCCTCAGGGGTCCCCTCCGCAGAAGTGGGGTGAGCTGCGGGTCCAGTCGGCAGAGGGGGTGACCTCCCCCGGCACCGTTGTGTCCCACCTGGGCTCTGTCCGTGGGGCACCCCTGCCT
>NW_010135271.1:256-1311 GCF_000699245.1 Pterocles gutturalis
GGTCCCCAGCACTCCCATCTGCCCCTGCCTGCAGGCAGCAGCCGTAGCACTGGCTCAGTTCTGCCAGCCCCAGGAATTTTACCGGTCCTGTTGTCCGTGGACTTCAAGCACGCAGCCCTGCAGCTGCACCCTCCCACTCTGGCACCCCCACTCCAAACACAGCTGGTGTTTGTTTTGCACCAGGAGGTGCTGGTTTGTCATGATCACAGAGATAAAGCCACTCAGTCTCTTTAAGTGTCATTTAAAATGCTATTTATTAGAGCTCACGCTGTAGAGAGACTACTACAGATAATCTTAGATCCCTTCAGATGCAGGAACCCTGTGCTGCGCAGCATCAAACAGACCTCCAGGCCACACACAGCATGCTATGAAGACTCATCGGTGGGAAGGGTTACCCCATTTTAGTCAATTGAGCTATTATAGAATTTTCTTAGAAGAAAACAGCTCTATTCATTATTTCTACTGCCAAAAAGAAAGATGGTCACATGATAACATCTTGCTGCTGTTTTAGATAAAGACACATATATGCATGTGGCAGGTGACAGGTACCAGGTGCGAGCTCGCTCCCTGCAGACTCCTCTGTGACTGCCTGGCTTCTAACCAGGACAAACTCACCCCACAGCTAAGGGATGCCCACAGCACGGGTCTGGGCCGTCTCAGACTCGCTGTTACACCGGTCACTAGCTCTTCAGCATACTATAGTCTCCTGGCCAGGACCACAGCAACACCCTGGCTGGAGCGGGGTGTCAGATCTGCAGGGGTTTTTTGATGTCCCAGGGCACCCAGCCCCACGCCATCACTGCGTGACTCCCCATGGTCCAGCCCTGGGAATGTTGGATGAATTCCCCATAGGGAACTTCAGCGGGGGTCAGAGGCATGATGTGGCAGAGGACGGGTGAGGGGACACATCTATGTGGATGGTTACATCATGTGTGTGCCCTGAGGGGAACCGAAACTCCTGTGTCATACAGGATGGAGCACTGCGGGGTGAGCTGGGCAGGCAGTGCCTTGTCCTCCTTGCTGCCCTCAAGAATACAGAGGAGACGGGCTTGGGG
>NW_010135272.1:0-4283 GCF_000699245.1 Pterocles gutturalis
CCCTATCCCAGCTGGACCCAGGACAAATTGTGAGCACAAGGCGGGGGTCCCACTGATGACGGAGAGGACAGGTCTCTGTGGGGAAGACATTACCTCCCTGCCTCTCCTGGATGGCTGCTGGTGCAGTGTGCTCAGAGAGTCCCAAACCAAATTTCAAGCTGTGCTCTTTAGGGGGAAGCCTGATTGCAGTACTACTGCCTGCCTGCCTCATGGGGCTCAGAAAAAAAGATAATGATAGACATTGGGAAGAATAATGTGACGTATTAATGCACCTTACAGGGCTCTAAATTACCTGCAAACACAGAGGAGAAAAAAAGACTCAGATACTTCTCTGAATAAGTCAATAACAGTCTCTGATCAATACACGGCATCGATCAAAAGAGCAAACAGAATGTTAGGATGCAAACAAAGCGATGCTGAAAACGATGTTGAAAGAAAACACTATCATATAAATCAATGAGGGAGCTTCCTCTGAACTGCTGTTCTGCACTGATCACTTCATCAAAAAAGGATGTGGTATAAGGTTTACAGACAGACAGCAAAAATGAAGAGAGGCTTGGGAAAACATTGATTATGAGGAGAATGAAATGACTGGGAGAGTTCAGCTTTGAGAGGTACTGTTTAGGGTGACATGAAGAATACATTCACCAATTTGAATTTAGGGAGAGACAGGAAATTTCTAACTGCCTAGTTCCAGTAGAAAATGTGATTTTTTTCGAACAAGAGTATTTTGTGTGAATGTACCATTTAAAAAAAAAATAATTTCAAAGGAGTCATATCCAAGGTTTCTGCCTGACGAGGACTTTTCTCCCATCAGAAACATGCCTTATTTCCTCTAAGCAGGCCATCTGAGATGGCAACTTTCTGTGACAGATCTGCATCATGGGCCTCCTCAGACACAGGACAAGAGACTATTTAGGTTTAAAGCTCCAGGACAAAGCCACTCTAGAGACAACCAAGAATTTGAAATTTAAAATTTCCAGTGCTCTGAGAGCTTTGGATCCAATATCACTGTGTTTGTAGAAAGGCAGGAAATCTGAAATCCCCCCAAGCTGAGTCTCTCAGAATTTCACGAGTATGGCTTGAGTATACACCATCCTTTGTTGTATGTTAGGATACTTCTCTTCATAAAGGAAATCAGTAGGCATACACAGACTGGAATCCTGTCTGTGTACTGAAGGGTACAGAAGGGTACAGGCACTGCCTTTCCCAAAAAGCCCTCTGAAACAACAGTGAATCTGCACCAATAGTTCTCTGAAGTTCAAAGAGCGACCTAGTGGTAGACCTCACAGTTTAGGTCTGCTCCTGTGGCTTAGGTACTGGACTGGGAGTGCATGATATCTGCAGAATCTCAACAGTTCAGGCATTTCTAGTAAGAAAAAGCTTGGATGGTCTCATTCATGTTTCCTATTAACACTATCCATAAGAATGGGGTTGGAGAATGGCTACAGATACCTTGCTGATGGCTTTTGCTGTCTTCATTTGCATTTACCTACCACAAAATGATCAGTTGCTGAGTAGCCAGGTTGGGTGTAATAAACCTATGCAGGGTGATAAACAGCATCTTGAACTGTTGCTCCTGAAATGCTGATGAGCAATGACAAAGTCATGGTGCGAGTTCTTGGCAGATGCCTTCCACTGTGCCACTCCACACCTAAAGGTCTTCCTGCAGCCATTGCTGGTCATCCTCTGTCCTGAGGACAATGTTACCCCACAAGCTGACTGTTGCCTCATCCTCTAGACACAATCTCTGATCAACAAGGGGCAGAGTAACTGTAGAGGCTCTGAGGAGTTATTTAACCATCTTCCTGTCTGGGAGGGTTGGGAGCAGGCCATCAAGGTGTCCTCTCAGAAGTATGCAGCAGCTGTGTGAGTTAGCCTGTCATTCGCTCACCCTTCACTGGCCCTTTGCAGTGGTCAGCAGCGATTCAGGCAGCAGTCACTGCAATGTCACCTATAAGAAAGCTGGAAATGGATGAGCAAGACCAGAATTCACACTTCCTTGAGGGTGATGGTTGTAGGGACAGTGATGTGCAATCATCGTCTATGTGGGGCAGGAAAAAGGACACGGTAGCACATCCTTACGAGGCCCACTGTTCTGATGGCAAAGGTTTGTAGGAAAAAATATCCTTTGAGAATGCTTGGGTATGCATCTTTTCCCCAGAGCACTCTAATTTGCACAATTACAACTTTCTACACCTAATCTGGGGAACTCCCTACTTTATCCTTAAATCCAAAAAATTTTTACAATTGCTCTGTTCTCTGACAACAGCATGTGCAAAGTTACCCTTGCAGGATTCAGGGGAAGGCAGGCATAGTGGCATTGTAAAATTCCTGAAAACTGAGATAGCAAACTGCTCTGATTTTACAAAAATGATGAGAGGGGTGATGACAGAACTTGTATAAAAATGAAATATTGAATTATAACCTTTTTGAAATGTCTGAATTTTTAACAGAATAAAAATACCAGTTGTCTGTCTTCAGTGTAGTTACTTGTTTATAGAAAAAGGGCATATCATTTAATGGAAAGAAAAGTCAAGAAGTTCAAGCATGATTTTTAAAAAGAATGCGTTTAATACATCACCAAAAAAAAAGCTACAGAAATCACTGTTCCAGTTATACTAGGCAGGAGGAAAATATAGTTGAAAAAAGAATAAAAATCACTCACTTCAAGCCATAAAATCACTACTAAACAAATAAAATTTCCAATGCATGTCCTGCTCATTATTTCCCTGCTTTGGAAATGCCTGCAGTTTCCCTGAAACACCCTCTTTTGGTCACTCTTGGAAATGGGTTATTGGGATATCTGGGTTAGTAATATGCCTGAAGGAATCATAGTTTATTATCCTGTAGAGTTTCAACCAGCACGGATATACTATGCATTCAGGGACTACAAATTGCAGGCATTGCAACTTGTAGATTCTAAGAAAAAGGAGGAAAGGTTATGAATTTACAGTACAAGGAGGTCACTGAAACAAGTCATGTAATGTGGAAAATGATACTTTTAGCAACAGTAAAATAGTATACATTTTAAAAAATTATATCTATTTATATACATATATATAGATATATATATATAAAAACCACATTATTTTCAGGACATTAGCCTTTTGCTACTATTTGCCTGGATTTTACATGGGAATTGAGACTGGTTTTCTCTAGAGCAGCTCTGATGAGAGTCATATATCAAATTCTTGAAAGATGAATGATAGAATACAGTAAGCTAAAACCTATTTCCATTATGCACCCTAATAAAAAGTAATTGCTAGTCTATTAGGGTAGATCTTATGCACTCCTATTCCTTGGTGTTTAAATCACATTAGTGTGTACCATCCTTGGGATTTTAAAATAATGGCTTTTAAAACAGCAAACCAAATGTTGGATCAGTCATGCTGGAATAAGTGGAGGAGAGTCTGCTGCGAATCCCTGAGGTGTGTCACTTTAAAATAGTGCAGTGCACTCTAGGGCAAATAAAACAATAGGAAATCAGGAGAGTTCAACTGCTGTGGCTATTTATTCTACAGCAACTTCAGTTCAAGTCACGCTGATAGTTCTTCTAATGCCTTAGATCAAACAGCAGGTATCTGTGGCCTCAAGGTAAGTAATACTAAACATCTGCCAGTTTCCAGACTTGAAACATTGCAGCTGCCTTACCTGAAGGAAATTTTACTGTTAGTGTAGGAGGAATCTCAGTGCTACTGTCATGTGGCATTTTCACTAAGGAATATATGATCGTCACTTCACAAAACATTGACATCCACACAATGATCTCCCAAAGATTAAATTTTAAGTAATTTGGAAAATACTTTGGTTATAATATTGTGGTGGGTTAGCCCTTGGCTCGGGGCCAAGCCACACACACCCGCTCACACAGTTCCCGCCCCCACCCAATGATAGGGGAGAGAATAAAAGGGTTAAATGGGAAAGAGGACTCGTGGTTTGAGATAAGGACAATTTAATAACTAAACTACACAACCAAACTACAATAATATTAAAAACAATACTATATACAAATATACAAATGAGTGATACACAGTGACACTGCCCCCCCCACCCGATAACCAAAGGCCCAGCCCGCTCCGGGCCAGCAATTCCAGCGGAGGGGGAAGAATGAGTGACACACAATGATACTGCCCCCCCCTTCCCCCACTCGATGACCAAAGGCTCAGCCTGTTGCCAGCTAACGATCCCCAGAACTACACTCACGATTCCCCAGACGGGGGTGCACCACTCCCGGAGGACACTCACGAAAAGGAGATAACAGCCCCAGCATCCCAGACCGG
>NW_010135273.1:0-538 GCF_000699245.1 Pterocles gutturalis
CCTCGGTGTCACCCAACACCACCCCCCCGCCGTTATCACTTGATTTCTCCGTTTATCTCCATATAAATTGATTTTTGGGGTGCCAAAAAAAAGACCTAACCATTCCCAAAGGGCTCTGAGCGGCTCTCCAGCCGGCTGGCGCGGTCCTTGGGCGGGGAGCGGGGCAGGGGGGTTGGGGTCTCTGGCAGGTGACGGTTGTGTTTCTGTCCCCGCTCAGATCTCAGCTCTGAGACAAAATGGTTTCCTGCGGGATCTCCTGCGGGGAGCGGAGCAGCCGCCGGGCGCTGGTAAGCTTTCATTCTGCGGCTTTTCTATTTATCTCATCGTTTCCTGGTGGTGGAAAGACTTGGGGAGCTCAGAGGGAGCTGGAGGAACTCGCAAACTCACTGTTTGGCTCTGATTTGACAAAATTTTTGCCGTGCTTAGTCCCAGATTTACCAGGGAGACACCTCGCAGCATCCGGGGGGACCCTGGTCGGGGTTTTTCCCCAGTGGAGGGGAAATCCTGCGCTGAGCAGTGCTGGGGGAAGGGAGCAAAG
>NW_010135273.1:613-1118 GCF_000699245.1 Pterocles gutturalis
GCAGGAGGAAGGGGAGGCGCTGGAAGAGATCCAGTCAGGTAGGGCTGGGGCTGGGGATAAGGGGAGTCGTCGCAGAATCAGACGGAAAATGTCTGGAGAGGAGCAGGGGCCTGTGTCCCGGCGAGTGGGAGATGTTTTTCTGGAGCGGGAGAGAGCTGGGGAAAGGTCTGGAGGGGCTGGGAGAGCTGCTGCCTCCCCCCAGCTCCCCAAATCTTCACCCTCCCGCTGTGCTGGAAGCTGGGAGCAAGCTCCCCATGCCAGAGTGGATGCCGTGGGGTGAGGCAGGAGCTCGTTTCGACGCCGGGAAGCTGGAGCGGAGGGCTGGGCTCACAGTGGGGGGGTTCTGACACCATTTTCTTCCTCCCTGCAGGTCTGGGGGGGCCGTGGGGCGGTGCCGCAGCCCCAATTTCCTTCAGCGAAGCGCTGCAGTACTTCCAGACGGCCGACCTCTCCGAGTGCAGGGTAGGGGCCGGGCCCCGCGCTCTCACCCTCTCTCAGGGGGTAG
>NW_010135274.1:0-13703 GCF_000699245.1 Pterocles gutturalis
CCAGCCAAGGGCAAACCCATCACAATAGTTCATTGGGGTCCAGAGCTCAATCAAAGCATTGCTTTCACTTAATCGGAATCTGAACCCTGATGTGAATGTTGAAATAGACATTAAGTTACTAACATTTTGTGGGGAAAATGGACTTGTGTACATTACCCTTCAGTGCAGTATACCTTAAACACAAAATTGGGATGAACATGAGGAAGGTAGAAAGCTGTTGATTTGTTGTTGATTTGAGCAAACTATTAAACTACATCAGATGTGACTTCAGAGCAATAAATACTGAAAAGCTTTGCAGTCATACACAGTAATAGATACAGTAAATGGGTACTAAACAAAATATTTGTCTGCTTAATACTCTGTAGGTAAGCAGATGTCCTTGAGTCGCTGCCAGGCTGTGCTGAAATGAATGCACTATTTCATAAAGATGAATTTTGCAAACAAGTAGGACTTGAGAGACCCAGGCCATTAAAAAACATTACTGTGTCTTGACCACTGGCAGTTTGTTACAATAGGAACTATGCTTTCACAGTGAAGAATTTCAAAGAGCTGTATGGACATTTTCCTCGACATTGTGTAGGAGCATGGACGCATAAAGAATTATGCAGTAAATTCTGTGGCTCGGAGATATAACTGGCATATTACAAACTTGCCTACTTACAAGTACTGTGCTGATGGCATTGCTATTCTTGACATTCTAATTCTGCTGCTTTCAATTCTCTGGAGATGATAAACCCCAAACAACACAGTGCTGTAAGCTAAAAGAGAAAAGGAAGATGACTGGTTTTTGGCGGCAGTGTACTGAAAGAACGGCAGAGACGTTATAAGGTTTTTCAGAGAGCATAAAAGCCTTTATGGAGCAAGTGGAGTAGGTTTCCTCTGTTGTTTCTTAATAGATCCAAAACTGAGAGTAAGCAGGGTGGTTTTGAACAACCGCTCGGTTTCTAGCTTTTAATAGTTAATGGGAGGTCGGACTATAAGCTGAGATCAATCCCAGAGTAATAAATTGTACATTATTGTATTTGTCTTTCTTGAAATATAAACACGAGAGGACCTATTCTCAGATGGCTTCTGACCCATTTTTTTTTCCTAATTAATAGAGGAAATTCAAAGAACGTGACTCCCTGTACAGCTTAGACAGAGGGAGATCTGTATTCATCAGTATGGATTAATTAGCCTCTTAGCGGACACACAGTTAGTTTGAAGAGCTACAAAATGGACAGTTATAGAGAAGGGAAAGCTTTGCCATAAAAACATCATATGCTACATGTTATCATGGATGAAAGATAAGTTTTTGAACTTTGATGTTGATTCTATGTAGTTTAAGATTTACAGCTAGATTTATCCAGCCCTACTGACATTGACCTTGGCTTCAATGCAGCAGCAGTAGGCAGTGAATTACTCTTAGTTGGTTTATTTGAAGGACAGTATTTAGGAAAAAACTGCGACAAGGATTCACTCTGAATAAGAACAACATAATCTCTCATTGTTCAGATCTGGAGGCTTGCTTCTGGGTCATTGCATTCACCATCACTTGGCAGGCTTTTTCTTTGTCTTCTGTATTGGATAAACACATCTGTTGCAACCAAGAAAAGGAGAATTATGCACTCCTACGTAAATCTTATGTACTATTCTAAGTTCCATCTGTGACATTGAGGTGTAAGGAGTTGTTTTTTCTTAGCTTTCTTGTTTTTGTTACTTAGAAGAACCTCCTTCGTGACCTGACATGATATTTTATGAAGTCAATAGAAAGGCTGTCACTGTTTTTAATGAGCTGTGGATCAAGCCCTCAGTTTTTGGTGAACACAGAATAAATCCTTTCACTGCAGATACCAGTGTGACATATACGTTATGAAGGTCCATTGGCTCAAGATTTGAAGTCAACACCAGAAGCAAAGAGGAGAACTTGGGGACCATCAAGGGTGATATTACCTGCCTCATAGATCTTTGGTTTGGGATGTACTAGAGCTGGAGATTGAACCGTCATTACTGAATAGTAATTATTGCTAGTAGTAGTAGTAATTAGTAATTAGTAATGGCAGATTATTGTGCATTTCAGAGCACTGCATATGAGGAAAGCAAGGGTGGGAGAGCAGGAGATCAGGTTTTTGTCACACACGTTCCTAAACCAGACACCATGTGCTCATGTCCATTACCAAGCTCTTTTAAACCCCTGCCTTCACTACTCTTGCACAACTCTTTGCAATGGTGATAAACTATTATTTCACTTGGAATGTAAGTGAAACCTTAACTATCAGGTCTGTTATTGTGTTTGTCTTTGCTAAAGAGAGTTGACAAGTTTTCCTAAAACATATGCAGGTTGGTATTTTGCCATCAAGAGAAAAGCCAACAGATCTGTTTGAAGCACAGTGCAATCCAGCAAGTGTGGTGCTATAAAATGAGCTTTGGAGGTTTTTTAAGTGTTATGCACAGTGCATAAAATATTACAAATGGATGGTATGGAAAAAACTAATGAGTAGGTATGTAATTCCAAAAAGGAAAAGTGATGTTAGGAATAAATATAAGATATTTTTCAGAAAGGCCAGGTGACTTTTTTTGCTTTGAGCCTGACACAAAGCACTCTCACTCAGCAGTAGAGCAAGATTTTGAGACATTTGGAAGTTGAAGGAGTGGTGTAATTATAAAGCCCTTCTTGGGTTTGGCTTTAAAAGTCTACGTGTTCAAGGGATTTTCGATCCTTTTGTATGCTCGCAGCATTTTTTGTCAGTCTTGAGAGAACATAAGAGAATGACAATCATGTTGTTATGCACTATCTCCTTACGTGGGAAGGATGTAGTGAGAGTATCAGGTGGGATAAACTGAATTTTACATGTAATAAACTTGAGAGTAGCCACACAGTGAGCCCACTGAGAACAGCTAGGAAAACCTGGCATCTGTATTTACAGTGCACTGGCATTTCCCCCTAAGTTTTCACCTGTCTTCATAGAAAAAAGCAGACAGCTTGTAGTGACCTCACAAATGAAAGACCAAGTGCGTGCACAATTTGCCTGCTAGATGCTGTTGTTAGGATCCAAGTTTTAAATGGAAAATGGCCAGCTATGCTGCTATTTTAGTTCAGAGGAAATATGCTGAAGTTACGTACCTGAGTGCTAAGTGGTTTCAGATTCCAACACTTGTTTAAAACACATTTGAGATTTTGTGAGTGCCTGCTGGAGATAACGTGCAAAGATTGCCACTCTTGTAAGTTATACATTGAGCATTATGCAAATAAGCCATTGCTTGCTTCGATGGTAGACTGAGATCTTTTTGTCCTGACATGACAAGTGAAGTATGTTCCCATTTGTTCTCTCCGTCTGTCACAAGCTGATAAACCTCCGATCCATAAAAGTCTTATCTGGATGTATTTATTAATGTCTTGCTTCGCTGGGCACGATGGCACATATAGTGCGTACCACTTTCATAGTGTAAATTAGGAGCTGCATTTTTTTGTCAGTCATGAGATAACTGGAATGACTTGGTTTCTTCTCCACATAGGCCCAGTTTGGGAAAGCATTTGGTTCAACCCATCCCTGGTCTGCACATCCCAGAAACGTGTTCTTCCAGCATATGCTGAAGAACTCTCTTGAATAGCTAATGCCTTTCTGAAGCAGAGCTCTGGTATTTTAAGTCACTGCGTATGCAATTATGTTATATTATGTGTTGATTGCACTATATAAAAAGCACTAATATTTCGCTTGCTGCAAAATTTTCGGAGATAAAGACCCCTTCTTGTTGAAATATAGTCTTGTTTGGTTCTAGGAGTCTATTTGCTATATGAGAACATCTTGATTTTTGGAGAGCGTAAGATTTCCATGGGGGTTGGCTTTGGTGCAAGTCAGCTCATGATCTTTGTTTCTGTTTTACAGCGGGAACAACATATATCTTTAGCAAAGGTGGTGGACAAATCACTTACACGTGGCCTCCGAACGATCGGCCAAGCACTCGTGCGGACAGACTGGCGATAGGGTTTAGTACTGTTCAAAAAGAAGCCGTGTTGGTACGAGTGGACAGTTCTACTGGGCTCGGAGATTATTTAGAGCTGCATATCGTAAGTACCATTGACAAATGCATGATTTTTCTTCTTGTCTTGATTGTTCTTCTATTGGGGGGGTGTTTATTTTATTTTAGTGTAAGTAAAGCCATTTGTTCAGGGACCTTTTAGCATCAATAGGAAACTAAATAACAGCTCATAGCATGCAATACTGTCCAGGGTCTCAGACATTCTCAAAATGCCTTTTACTTCGTGCTACTTTATGTGCCTTTTCAATTAAAAATTATACCGTGATACCTGTACAGATATAGTGGTTTATTGCAATCTAATTACATAAAACAGGATTTAGTAATATCAGCGGAAGGTACGTTAATCCTGGAGGATTTCATTTGGAATCTGCTGGGGGAGTTACAGTGAATCAGTTACAGTGAATCAGTTACAGTGCTTATTGTTAACACTAGAATTTATCCTCTGGTTTCACCATTCCTTTGTGCTGATAAATCTTAAGCAGAAAGCAGGATTGTCAAACTGAGTAAGTCTAAAAAAGTATTTTTGGCTGCCTAAAAGCAAATACCTAGCAATCAAAATCGAAAGCATCTGGATTTTTATGGCAACATAAATAAACCATCAGTTGACATAAACATAACTAGGGCAGTATAAAATTTTGTTGTTTAGATTAGTCTCAACTTTGTTAATGTATTAGTTTGATTTTGATTTAGAGAATCTCTCTAGTTTCAGAAACAGAAGAGTTCCTGTTGAGTGAAATTACTTATCGATCTATAACCAATTACACTTTTACTCTCAGAAACATTCAGCAGTGATCGTTTTCAAAATTAGAGGGAATTACGGTATTCAATCTTCCCAGGCTCCTTATTTCTGTAAAGGCACTCTTGCATTGTGGACCAAGGTGATTTTTTTATTATTATTATTTATTGGCTTGTGTAAGTAAACAAAGACAGAAGGCCTTAAATAAAATTCAGGTTGTCTATACCCTTCTCTTACGTTGAAACGCACGGACGAGATCGCTGGCTGGTGTTGTACGATTTTAATTTAGAAATGTGAACTAAGCAACTTCTCCCAGGTGCCAGAAAAGCTGAGAGCCTACATTTTTCAAGGCAAGTATTGTGTTGCTGAAGAGAATTTAAAAATTTGCTTTCCAAAGGCACATCTAACATCAGGTGTCTAGTCATCATTTGCCCGTTTCCTTACTGTCTGAAGCCAGATCCACCCACTGTGGGGAACAGTGTTCCTTTCTTCTTACAGTGTTCTCTTTGTTTATTTTTTTTCTTTTTCAGTAATGTATCGGGGAATGTTTTTCTTGCACTTTTACTGTACGTGTAGTCTATCAAAACCATAATATTCTTGCGATCTTCTGTCTAGCCTTGATTTTTCCATTTTAAAACAAACATTGGGTTCATTAATTATGAGGTAAAGATCAAAAATTATTGCCTGCTCGTAAGTGGGTTTTTTTTCCAGGTGACTTTCTTCCACCCATGCAGTAGCAACAGCTGTTAAAAATAAAAGAATAATGGAGAGTTTTCTATGGTCAGAAGCACTACCAGCTTAATAGGGATGGGGAAAATAGTATATTATGCTCTACTGGTCTTTTGAAATTTCTGTGAAACAGTAAACGGCCTTTTATCATCATGTTCTGTGAGGTCATCCTGGCCTCCTGTTGTCTTTGCGAGAGACTTTGGGGACCTCCCTGAAGCCCGCTCCACTTCAGAGTGCAATCCGTGATAACTGTGCAATTTCACTGGAACAAACTCTGACCTTCTGAGAGCTGCTTCTCTTTAGTCTCTAGAGTGGAGACACTAAGGGACTGACCTGAAACCCTAAGACATCTGGCAAGAAATTTTTTTAAGGGTTGTCAATGTTAGATAAAGCTTGGAAAACTGCTGTGATATAATTTCCCAGAATCTATTTCAAATAAGGACAGTATTCAAAAGAAAAGTTGAAAGGCAATATTTTCAGAAGGAGTCATGGCACCAAAGAACATAAATCTTATTAAAGTCAGTGGAGCTGTAGGCACTTCTGAGAATTTTACCTGAGATCTATTTTAGCTCAGCAAGATACCATGGTTATAAAAATGAAGAAGAACACAGAAACGGAGAGGCCTATGTATATGTTATATTTGAAAAATAGTTCATTGAATCGAATTTTTTCAATATTGGCAGCTACTGCATTAAACTAGCTGTAATAAAAGTAGCAGGAGAGTTGTGTCATTCAAACTTTCTTCTAGCACCACTGCTGAGATGCCAGTAAGAATGTCTTCTCTACTAAATAACCAAAAATGTGCCAAAGCTGTGGCTATTGGAAGGAGAAAAAACTGGAAGGAGGGAAGAATCTAGTCCTGCATGTTGTTTTGCATGCACCCACTCACCAGTTTGTGTAATGAATATGCATGAGCAATAAATGCCTGTGGACATTGAGATGCACTGTGCATGGATAACGTACCTGCGTTGTGTCAACTATAACGTTACAACAAGGATATTGTTGTGGTTTAATTATGCTGAGATTCAGTTCTACAGGATAGAAACTGGTTCTTTTGTTACTGAGCTTCCATTTTACCCAGGAGGTCATTAATCACACCGATCCTCCTCATTGACAAAATTTGGGACGGATGTGTGCGCATAGGTTTAAGCATATTTTCAGCAGAATGCTGGCAAAGTTCCCCGTGGAACTATTGCTTTGAGTGAAAAAAAATTGAAATCATAGTCCTTACTAGCATGTTGGGGAGGGTGCTTATTTGGGATGTTTCAGAACAGAGCTATGAGGTAGCTTGCTCTTAACCTTCTTCATTCTAGGAATGGAAGAGAAAATTACGAGTTTGATTATGGTACTTCAGTGTGTGCTTGCCCTCTTTATTATTCTGTTTACTTAAAACTGATGTAAACCTAATAATGAAATCAAGCTCATAACAAATTTTCATTTGGAAAATTGCTACTTGATCATCTGAATCACCGCTTTAGCGGTAGGTTAGGAACACATTTGTTTAAAGTAATCATTTAACCTCCCCAAATAACCATTGTTAATATGAGAAACATTTCAAAAACCGCATAATCTGCATTGCTACCAGATGCTTAAGAGTTCCAGTGCAAATATCTTAAATTCCAAGGTAGATTATTATAAAACTCCACCTGTACTGTAGCAGCCTAGATAGAAAGGACCGGTTGTATGTATAATACGTGTGTATCCCAGTGCTTCAAGAGAGGGATGTTAATAGCACGTAGTCATACAGAGATGCAGCAATTAGTTTTCGTAGCAATCACCTGACTTCTGTTCTGGAAGTGGGCTCTCGTGCAGTCTCTGCTGGGAGATCTAGTTCAAGAGGAAATATATCTCATGCCTAAAAGTCTACTGCCACTTCCTTCTCCTGTTGACAGATAAAAGAAAGATAGCTCTGGGAATTACTATACAGTCCTCCTTTTGGTCCCTTCTTCTTGGCATGGTCCTCAGTCATCTCCATGCCAAATGGAAAAAGGCAGCAGCTTCTTCACACAGGGTTCAGTTCATCACCACGTGCACTTCTGAGCTTGGCTTTTTCATTGACTTCTAAAGCCCTTAGGTAATTCTGACAGTGATTCCTGTTCTGTCTCTGCTCTTCTTCTCTTCTCACCCTCTTCTGCAAGTCGTTAGACAGAGAAGTGTATATGTAGATAGATATATATCATTGTCATTCACAAGCACTGTGCTGTTGCTGCTGCAAGTTTCCAGCCTTCCTGTGGTGAGAAACAAAGTTAGACAAAGATACTGGCTCAAAGGGCTAAGAAATCCTGTTAAAATTGCTTTTTCTGACAATGCCGGTAGCATAGGAAACTGGCATGTGGCACAAGTAATGTTTGCTTTATTAATGAAGATGAGAAGGATAGGTTTCCGTCAACTGACTTCAACCACATTTCAGAATTGTTTTAAGTAATAAATAATGGCGTGTTTTTATTTTTAAAATGAAAGACTTTAAACTTTACCAAAATGTAACAATTTGTGTGCCTGATTAAAAGAGTCAGCAGTTTCTGTATCTTCCTGGTTTGTGTCATTTGTTTTAAAATCAAAGTATTTTGAGAGCACAAAAACAATGTGCTGGTTTTATGGTTACGACTGATTTTGAAATTGAGAACAAGACGTTTGGATGAGGGATAAGGCCAGCAGACCATTTTAGATCTTACAGCTTTGTTGTTCCAGAAAAGACACCCAGCCTGCAGAACATGAGCTACACTTCTACTATCTTAAGCGGGGCGAGGAATTACTAATCAAGCTCCGTTACAGATATCACAGATCTGCTGAAGCAGGTGAAATGGTGAAGATCATTCTGATAATAAACATCCTCAGGTTTAAAACGAGGAACAAGGCAGATGTGGCACAATTTTGAACGTTGTCCTAACCCTCTTCTGAGGGAAGCTGGGGAAAAACAGCCCATAATTCTAGCGAGAGAAGAATGACAATCCTACCTAGGATATAGTAAATGTACAAAAATAAAAATAAATTAAATTCAGGGTAGGTTGTGGTAGATAGTTTATATTTAATTGTTTTTAATGTTATTAGGAAAAAATATTATAGGGAAAATATTAACCAATAAGATTAATACTGTGATGAGAAAGCACGGAAAACTATTTTCAAAGATGTGTTAGCGTGCTACCTGAAGAAGTATGGTATGAATAAATTCAGATTGTGCTCTTTGTCCTGACTATTTATATACTACATCTGTTTAAATGTGTATTGCAGGAAAGGCATTTTTCTTTTGAAACTTTTGGCATGAAGAAGATGTGGATAAAAATGAAGTGAAAGCTTTTTTGAGTTTTTGTCAGCTTTGGTTCAAAAATTATCTTGGTTTAAAAGGAAGTTAATGCCTCTTCATTTTTCTGAGGTATTTTTTTCAGTTTTTGTATATGGTATACTTCATTTTTTATAAACTAGGGAAGTATTTAATATCTCCAAATGAAATGTTGACTTTTGTGTAAAAAAAGATAACATTGTTATCAAGTGGTTTTCATTTTCAGCTTTAAGTTAATGCAAAGTTCTGCAGAAGTCCTCTCTCAACTTTTTTCCTACTCACTTTTCAGAACTTTTGGCAAACTTAAGAGGACTGTTAGTTCCTTCTCTTCTCCCTCTGTCTCTTAGTTATACATATGCAATATTCTTCTGCACCAGGCTTTTAACAGCTGACTGTGTTAGATTTTATTGTACATATACATAATATATGGATAATTCTAATTTATGCAAGTATAATGACCTTCCCTCGAGTGAGCAGAAACAATAAAACTAGGATGAGGATCAGACTTCTGTGTTTGAGTGTATCAGAGAAAAAAATTGCAGAGTCTTAAGATAAATGAATTTGTTATTCTGTTTTGAATACTTCACATGTTTTGGGCTTCATGCCTAATGTAAAGTGAATTGAAAGATTCTTATTGACTTAGTTGTATTTGGATCAATGCCTAGAGAGTTGGATGTACTTCCACTGAGATTGATGGTAAAAATACCTTTGATTTTGTGGTCTGTATTAGAGCTAATTATTTTTTCCAGGAAGAGTTTAATAATATTTTAAAAAATTTTCCCAGGATAATGTTTCTTCTAATAATCATCCTTCAAATATGGAATTCCTTATTTTTATACGTCTATCTGTGCAATGCAAAGATTTGGTAAGGCCAGTGGTGGCTTTTGTGTACATAAAACAGTAATGACTTTAAAATCAAATTATTCACGTCTGGGAAGGGCTAAAAAAAAAGCAGAACTAGGTTTCAGACATCTGATATTTTACAAGTGCTGAGCATGCACACCAGTCAATGGAAGCCGAATATAGCCAGCACCTCTGAAAATCAGGCCATCATCACATCACCGAAGTGGGCACCAGGGATCACTCTGAATCCCTGGAAGGACTTTGGATCATTATGTTTATGGTTGTGACATTTAATATTCTGCTACCTTGAGGCACAAGCAAATGACTTAAGGCTGATGTTACCTAACCCAGAATTCTGCAAATATTTGATATTTCTTTATTATGCTTGTATACATGATATTTGTTTGTGATTTATTTTCCTCATTAATGTATGTTTATTTGGAAGTTCAACTGGTGTGAGCAGTGATTGTTCTTCTCTTTGAGGACCAAAAAACTCAGGAAGCAGACTATGTGTTAATCTTTAAACTGAAGAAAAATTACTATGAAAGAAGGATTGCCAGACTTACTTATGAGTTTGAATAATGAAAAGCAGTGCAATCAAAAAAAGGAGTTATTTATGGGACGAGACAGGCAGGTGAGAATGCAATTCAATGTACACAAACATTAAGTTAATTAGAATGGGAGCAATGAATTAATCTAGGGAATTTGTGCTAAATGCAGCAATCATTTACCTCACTGATCAAGTTAAGGATCTGAGTTTGTAGGAAAGAAAATAAATCACTGAAATGGTCAAGCCATGCCTTGAAAACACCCGATTGAGTTCTTCTTTTGTATTAGCAGAGACAGATTAAAAAAACTCTGAGAAGGGATTTTATGGTATAAGCTATTTGTTAGTGTCTCATCTTGAATACTCTGGACAGTCTGTTATTGCGCACTGAGCGACAGTGGTCTGTTCTTGCCATAAACAGGCCAAATCGCTGAGAGGTGGTTATGGAAATGTGCTAATTCTGGCACAGAACAGACTGACACCTTAGTGAATGAAAAATATGAATAGAATTTGGACGGTTGAGATAATTAAACAGTTTGGCTGTGACTGCCATCATGGAGTGCTGCAAGGAGAAATCCTGATGCTGGCATGGAAGGTGGCAGGTCTGGTCTCCCAGCTGTGAAATCCTGGGTCCCCAGCCTAGAAATGTGCTGGAGGGAAGCAACTCCTTTATCTTTCTCTATCTTGGGATGAAGAGAAGTTCTCACTTCTTCCTCTAGCCAGCTAATAGCTCCATTGTGCATCCTGCTCGTTTTGTGCTTTTGGGAGGATAAAAGCTTCCTTTGCAAAAAGCATGCTGGATGATGGGGTCACCACCTGCCAGCCCCTTGGGCAGAGAAAATTGCGCAGCCACTAGGACCGAAGTTCTCGGCTAAAATACCATGGGTCAGTAGCAGAATGCCCCAGCCCTCAACATTGATGCATCTCCTGAGGTTCTCTTCTCTAGCAAAGATGTAGAGGCTGGCGGAGGGTCAGTAGATATTTAAAACATTTCAAGGGAGCCCACATATATTGGAATCTGGTAGCAGTATGGAAAGCATTGTGTGTGGCCATAGCATTGCATGAAATGATCTTGCAGACTAGGTTGTGGACTTTAAGATCCCTTCTGATCTTGCATATCTCAAGATTACGCTGTAAATTGAATCCATATGTTGGCTGAACTGCTTAAGAACAAAAATGTTGTCATTTTGATGGCAAGTCTTCTGTTGACTACTGTTGCAAACTGGACACAAATGGGACTATTGATGTAGCATGGGGAGAGAACAAAAACATGGAATTTGGTCTTTGTGGGGCCTTGTTGAACTTGAAAAGATGCTGACAAGATTGAGAGTAGAGAGGGTTTGATTCATGTGCTGTGCGTGTTTTGCAGTCCCAGCAAATCCCACGGAAAACCAGTGGCAATCTCCAGGGGTCCTAGTTGATTACATACCTTCTCCTTCCCCCAGAAAGAGGTGTTCCCTATAGCTAAAGGAACAGAGGAGTCACTTCAGATGGTGACTGGATGGTGTACTCACATGGAAGACCTTGATGAGGACCGTTGATTAGTTCTGTTTAATTGAAGAACAAAAGCAGCAAGAACAAAGCAAATAAGCACATGGCCAAAATTAGGAGACATATCCTTTTGTGACTAGGTTTTTTACAGATAGATACCAAATTTCTGGCTTTGGAAAGGAGGACAGAATAATTAGTTGACAATGTAGAGACAAATAAATAGCCCATCTTTCCTCCATAGCAGTACCTTTCCTAGTTAACATTATATTATCCCATTGATGTTTTAGACCCATCCTAGTCTAATCAGGTGCTTTTAATCCAGAATGTCCTGCGCGGGTTACTAGCCAACATCCTTGCATACGAAGGTTACAGATATTTTAATAACTTGGCACCAACTCTTCCAGAACATTGCCATGTATAAAAAGAGCTGATGAAAAACGGAGCAGACATTTTAGCAACTTGAATTAAAAGAATGCTTGACTATTTGCAAAAGGAGAATGGTTGAGATGCTCACTGAAACCTGGGTGATCACCCAAAGGAAGAAGCACCAAACTGTGGGAAATCATTGTGATTATTTGGGGAATAAAGTGCTGTAGATGTTTGAGTCTCATTTCCGAGAGCCAGGCACTTTTGTCCACCTCTTGGATACTTCTCTGCTTATTCTATCTCTTGTATATTTTATTAAGCAAATCCTGTTGGTTACATCTAGTAATGTGGTAGAGTCAGCCCTGATAATCTTTCCTAGCTTGTTACTGCCTAGTTCTCGTCTAATTTCGGAGAAGCACAGAAAGATTTGCACTCCATTGTCCCTCCTAGGCATGCCTGGGGGTCCTGGGCTCAAACCCAAGTGGAACACACGTGTACCCAGTGTGTTAGAAGCTGTGAGAGTGCAGGGTGCGGGCAGGTTGTGGGCACTTTGGGCTGACAGTGTGTGGTTTGGAAAAAGAAAAGGACAGATGTGAGGAATGGCATCGCTTTCGGCGTAACCTAGGCTATGCTTTTAGTTCCTGATGGCAGCTTGAATAAGAGAGAGTGACTCTCAGATTGCTGTGACCCATTGAAAGAGCGCTAGGTTTGCACAGGACAGATCAGGGTTTGTTTCATGTGAATATAAGCCAGAACCCAAGATCTGGCCCATTAACTCCCTGTCTTTTAAATTTATGAGCTCTAAGCGAGGATAAGGATATAGTGTGTGCTGCAGCATGAAGTACCAGTGCAGCAGTTTTTCAGGGCACGTGCAGTATGAACAATATCATTTTTAATACCAGTCTGAGAAATTAGCCTGTTGATGCCGAACACGGCGAGGGGAAAAGCGCTGCTAGTGGCCTGAACAGATCCTGATTGTAACTCCAGACAATTCTCATCCCACCACTTCCAATAGTAGTTTGTCTGAAAAAGCTGCAGAAATACGAGTAAGTATGAGCAGGATCTACATCAGGCCAGAAGACTCCTGCTGGAAGGTGAAAGGTGCAGAGGCAATTTTGCAGAGCCTGCTGCATTCCTTCAGGCATTTGTTTAAGTAAACATTGCTATTATAGTTCATCACTTTGTGCTAAGAAGGAAAGCTTAATACTATTCTGGTTTTGTGAGATACTACCTTAATTGTAACTCATAATTAGTTAATTAGACCACTTATTTAATTCAGATTTTGCTCTGGGATGCCTCAGTGTCATCACCAAACTGGAAACTTGTTTTAATATTTAATGCTAGTTTGCTTTTTTTCTTCCAGATTGTTTTGTTTTGAGCCTTTCCTACTTTTAATTTCCACCACTGTCAGTGAGGAGTAACTGCAGTAAAAGCACTGAATGTAATCTGGTGTGCCAGAGGGTAGAGCTGAACACATGGGGCCTGGTCCTTAATCAGATTTAGTTACTTAACTTTTACGATCTCTGACGTTGACCCATTGCACCAGGGTGATGCAGGACATAAAGGTGAGCAGGGAATTTATCTGGATTTCATAGAATCACAGAATGGTTTGCGTTGGAAGGGACCTTAGAGATCATCGAGTTCCAACCCCCCTGCCATGGGCAGGGACACCTCCCACTAGCCCAGGTTGCTCA
>NW_010135275.1:0-5754 GCF_000699245.1 Pterocles gutturalis
ATTCTTATAAAAAACCAAGAACTGTAGTTTAAAGTGAAGGATAAATGGAAACTTGAAAAGCTTCTTTCTTTACACTTTAAATTCTTTGCTTAGGAAACATGTGATGAAGAGGAAGATGAGGAGGATAAAGGAAAACTTAAACCCAACTCTGGCAATGGAGCTGACCTTCCAAATTATAGATGGACACAGACTCTGTCAGAACTGGATGTAAGTGTTGCCTTATTGCCCAGATCTGAGGAATTTGAGCGAGGGAGTAGGAGCAGGTGCTGGTGAGAATGGTGGAGCTGATGCCCTGTATCTCCGTTCCCTGTAGAAAATTGTTAGTTGTACGTGATGGCAGCATTTCAGTAGCTGGGAGAGAGCTTAGTAACGAAAGAAAATTCCCAGAAGCTGTAGTTAACTTTGCCAAACCTTGGTCTTGTTTATCTCCTTCCCTTTTTCTGGTCCATTTGAGGTATTGGCCATCCTGTTACCAAACTTACTCTTGCTTCCTTTCACCTCCCGCTCACTCAGTACCCCAAGGAAAATATTGCGTGCTTTGTCTTATTCTGGTGAAACCAAGGCAAAAAGTCGTAGAATAGCAGCATGAGAGGGTGAGAGAGACTTCACTGCTCAGCTCCTCAAACCTGACCTTTTTCTGGTCCAGCTGGCCATCCCGTTCAAGGTGAACTTCAGGTTGAAGGGGAAGGACGTGGTGGTGGATATCCAGAGACGGCGCCTCAAAGTTGGCCTGAAGGGCCATCCTCCTGTCGTTGATGGAGAGCTTTTCAATGAAGTGAAGGTGGAGGAGAGCTCCTGGCTGATTGAAGATGGTAAAACAGTCGCTGTGCACCTGGAGAAGGTAAAGCAGAGTGAATCGGGGAAGATTCAGGCTTGTCTGCCTCTTCCCTAGTGAAACTAGAGTCTGATAAAGCCTGTGAAAGCCCTGGGCTTTGTCAGCTGAAACAGAAGAACTGTGGTTATCCCTGGGACAGGGTCAGGGGTGCTGTTGAAGGCAGAATGTTGCTGTTTGCCCCTGTTTTCAGGATAACTTCATGCTAATCAATGATAGCCACTCGATTGCTCAGCAGTTCGAGAAAAGATGGAAGGAAATCAGCTTTCCTTAATGGAATAATGCCATGGCTTGACATCTGTTAGTGACAGACATGAAAATCTGGGGACAGACCTTATTGCTGCTGGTGTCCCTCCTGGGCCTCTCCAAGTGATTTGTTCGTAATCCTGTTCATGTCATGCCAACCGTGACATCTGACATGCTCTCAGATTTCCCAGGTGTGGAAGTTCAGGCTACCTAAAATGCTTAGGAATGAAAGTAACACCCTTTATCCATGTTCAGATTTTACTGACATTTAGAAAACTGTCCAAGCTTGATTCCAGCATCTTCTTCCTGTGACTGAGACATAAAATTCCTAGAACAAGCCCAGGAAAAGTAAAATATTTTTTTCTTCTTAATCCCTCCAGATCAACAAGATGCAGTGGTGGAACAAACTCGTCACCACAGACCCGGAAATCAACACCAAGAAAATTAATCCAGAGAACTCAAAGGTAGGAACTCCCCTGGTTTTACTGAATGGAGCCTTCTAGTAACCGTGCTCACCCTTGACTCACATTCAGTTTCTTTGTTCTACCAGCGTAAAACCAATACTGGGAGTACTGCTGCGTATGACGCTATCACGGAACATAAAACTTGATGTTTGAGCGAAGCTGAGTCTCTAAATTAGTGTCTGTATAAGTATTTCTGCAGCCCATGTGCACAGCATAGCGTAAATTTGGGGTGTATTACAGGTTATACCAGCTTATTCCAATTTTGACTTTTCTTGTAGTTGTCAGACCTGGACAGCGAGACTCGCAGCATGGTGGAGAAAATGATGTACGATCAACGCCAGAAATCTATGGGCCTCCCCACATCTGATGAACAGAAGAAGCAAGACATTTTGAAAAAGTGCGTAGACCTCATTCATTTGGGGGTATTTGCTTTCCCATGCCCCTCTCCTCTTTGACACAAATACGTGAGCAGAAAACAGGATGGCCTTCAATCTCACAGATGCCGTTACACTGTCATTGAATTCTTGGCCAACCACCCGTGTCTATAAAAGCCCAGGGAGGGGGTAGAAAGCATAAGGGGAAATCCTGGGAATAGCCCAGCTCTGGAATTGCCTTAATCTGCTGATTTCAAGTCCAGAAAGCATGTTTGGGTCTGGACGTGCCATCTCTACTGACCTTTAACATGAGCTTGATTGTTTTCTAATCTCCCTCTGCTCAGTAGCCCAGATAACCGCCCCCCGTGCACACCTGCCCCCAGACAGCCGTCTCCAGGCCGAGAACGCTTTTATGTCTTTATTGCCCTGTTTGGCACAAACGCACCTTGGCAGGGAAATTAACTCCCGGAGCTCCCAAGGCCGTTTGAGAAGGCGTGGAGGCAATTCTGGGTCACGGAGCTTCTTCAGCAAATGCAAACCCACATCTTATCTTGGGATTGGAAGGAGGATACATGTAGCAGGCCTGACTCCTTCTCTTCCTTGGCTTATCTGTAGCAGCAGGAGCTTCGCTCTGATCAATGCGCCGAGAACGGCGCAGGGTGCAGCTGTCTTAGAGCAGAGACCAGACTTCTTCGTGCCTTGTCCGTTAAGTTAGCAGAATGGGAGGTAGCCCTCTCCTTCTGGGACGTCCACGTCCAGGACACCTTGTTGGCAAGGTCACTCATTCAGTGCTCGGGAAATTTGGCTCATGCGCAGATTGGCTGGTAAAGGAGGGACAGGAAGTTTAGACTTTGTTCAGGCCAAAGCAGACTCGGTGACACCCAGGTGGGTCCTAATCTCTGCCTGTGAAGCCCTCCTGACTGCTCAACACGGCCACGATTCTCGCAGGACGGATTTCCACAGAAATGGAAATGCTGCGGTGGTGTTTCAGGGGAAACCACGGGGGTGAGGATGACAGAGGCCTGCCCTCACTTGCACTTTGTGTGTGAATCCTCCGCGTGGTTACGTGTGTTGTGTCCCTCGGTGAATGGCAGGGCAGAGGAGGAAGCTGGGATTGCTCCTGATGGCTCATGTTTTGTTCTCAGAACTTTCTGATGTGGCAACCTGAGTCCAACTAGTCCTGTCTGCTGGGGCTGCAGCACATCTGAAATCAGGTTGCACCTAGCTTGAGCCCAGATTTCTCTGCTCATGAGTTTCCACTGTCGCAGCGCTGGAGATATTCCCCACGTCTCCAGTAACACTTGCGCTAACAAGTTGGAACTTAAATTGTAATCTGCCCTCACGCTCTCCCTTCTGCCCCACAATTGCTGTCAGAGCTGCTACGTGTCCGTCCGAGAGCTAACGGTTCAAGGGTGTGTGTTTGGTAATTAATAACACCCATGTGGCTGGGCTGCCTGACCTTGGTGGCTGGTAGAATTGCTGATCCCACTGACCCGAGGAAAAAGCGTTTGTAGCGTGGGGAGTGTGTCCTGAGGAGCTCGGCAGAGCAGTCCCTTCTGGGGAGGGCGTGGGGAGGAACCAAACTTTCTAGTGCAGGAAGTAGTGATGCCTTATCCCCAAACAGCTGTTCTGATTCATACCTGAGCTCTTGGCTTTGTTTTTCTTGCAGGTTCATGGAACAGCATCCAGAAATGGACTTTTCAAAGGCTAAATTCAACTGAGCCCTCCCCTTCTCCCCCTCTTTCGGCCAGCCCGTCGAACGGGGCAGATATTGCCAGATATCCCTTATCTTGGGCAGGTGAACACCTCCAGCATCCCCTGAGCTTGCCGTGGTGGCAGCTCCATGAAGCTGTCCTCAGTTGTCCTTGAGCAGAACGAGAGCAAGGCCACAGAGTCAGCCCGCAGCAGCTCCAGTCGGAACCATCTGCGATGCTTCCCAGACGGCAGTTAGGAGAGAAGGAGGGGTTAGAGCAAAAAGGGTGTCGGGTCTGCAAGAGCCAGGCTGGAGAGGTTTTGAGACATATCCTTAACGGATCGCTTAGCATCATCTCCTGGCTCTGCCGAGCTGCTCATCCAATCTTTGCTCTTTCAGTTTCACAGCAGGTACTCCCATGTTTTTACCCCCTTCCCCTCAGTTTTCCTGCTCTCCTGTGAAAACAAGGGCCAGTTGGTTTTGTAAAATAATTCTCCTTCTGCCTCCTTGGGAAAGGAAAGCACCAGTCTGAAAAAAAAAAACAGTTAGCTCGAGGGAGAGCTGCTGCCCTACAGCAAGGGAAGGCTGGAGAGTCTTTGGTTTTGGACAAGGGGGAGGATGTGGGGGGGCTTTGGGGGTGCTGTTCTTGCTGGGAGTGTGTCTCCTGCCTCTTTTTCGAGAGCCTCTCTCCCTGCTGACTACTGACAGGCATCGCTGCGTTCCTTCTGAGCTCCCACTGACAAGTGGCATTACTCTGCATGTTCGTATCTTTGTTAAAACTGCAGTGCAACATAAAAAAAAGAAAAGTGGCACATTTGCAGGTGGAGCGTGTGATTTCTCCCGCAGAAGGGATCCAAGCTGCCTGCGCAGGCTGGGAGGTGAGCGGGGAGGGGGCAGCGCCTGTGAATGAGGGTGGTGGGGGGTGCCTGGCAAGCACTGGGGGGGTTGTGCTCTCTGTAGTCCCTGTAAATACCTCTTGGGCTCTCCAGCTAAGGCGAGGCAGCTGGAGCTGCGTGTCCTGCTCAGGATGAACTCCACACCCCGCTGAAACCCTCGGGGATGACCAAGGCTCTTTGCTCCAGGCTCCGCTCTCCACGTAGCAGCGCGTGACTGCGCTGAGGAAGCTACCCTTGCCCCAGGTCGGCTTTATGACAAGCTAACGAGGAAAATGTCACGAAAGCCTGAGATCCCATCAGTCCTTTAAAGGTCACCCCAGATCCCTGCTGCTCTGGCTCTTGCATCTGCCGCCCCGAAATGTTCCCACCTCCTAGCAGAGGGAGTGGGCACCAACGGCTGAAAAACCGGCTTGGGCGAAGTCCAGCTTGGCATTGCACCTGGCCTGCTTGGTTTTATTTATTTATTTATTTTTTAAGTAGTAAGATATTGTTTGCATTTAGTCTCTCAGTTTTATGGGCTCTTGGGGTCAAAAACCAGCACCCACCTCGTTGAGCAGTGAGCTTGTGTGTGAGCAAGGACACAGGCTGGGGCAACTGCTTCTGAACCAACCGCTCTGGATCCTCCTGCCCCTTCATCTTCACCCTGCACGTGGTTCCTGTCTGTGCTTTGGTGCTGAGAAACCAACAGGGTCTCCTGTTAGGGTAAAAAAAGCCAGACGGTGCTAGATACCTGCCAGCGTCTGAAACCGTGGGGCGGGTGAGCTGGGAGGCAGAGCTGCTGTTGTGGGGGGTGTCATGAGCTTCACCCCGTTCTCAGCTGTGTGTTGGAGCCCAGCTGCTGCTCCCGGGAGTGGCTGGAGATGGGGGACGTGGCTGGGCACCTGCAGTGGGATCCGCAGGCAGCCCCTCCTAAGGGCACAGGCAGCAAACGGGGACTGGGATAAACCCACGAGGTCCGCAGCACCACCCGGAGCTCCTCCTGGAGCTTCATTATTTCCCAGAAACACCAGAAACCCCCTAGTCCAACCCAGTCTGATTGCAGGCAGCTGCCGGGATCCAGCCGTGGGATCAGCGGTTCACCGTTGCACAGTGTCGTGCTGCCTGGTTTCGGTGCAGAGCTCCCGGAGCGTTACCCAACCCAACACCTCGGCAGCTGTCCCTGTCCTTGTCCCCTGCAGGGCCACGGCTTGGGTTGGGGTAAGCACGGCTGGGAACTCTGGATTTTCCAGTTGAGGCTGGCACTGGTCTT
>NW_010135275.1:6801-16642 GCF_000699245.1 Pterocles gutturalis
TTTTTTCCTAGCTGCAGCTCTCGGCGTAGCTGTTATTAACGCCTATTGCAGCTCAGAGCATTTGGGAGACAGCCCAGGCTGCGGGACTGCTTTGGGAAGAGCAATGAACCAGCCAAACCCCGAGGAGGGAAGCGGAGGCACCGGCTATTAAAAAAAACTTTGAGGAGAAGCCCCAGCTCCTCCGTTCCTGCTAAGGACCAGGCTGCAAAGAATTCGGGTCAGTCCATCCGCTTTCCACCTCCTAAACCACACCGAAATAAATAATTCAGGGTGTGGCTGGGGAAGATGAATTTTTTTAACACTCAAAGCCTCATCCATCCATTCCCAGCGGAATTACTGGTTTTCCCCAACCCAGGGAACCACGGGTGCTGGGGAGCGGGCTCGGATCCCACCCAAGGCACTGGGCTGAAGCTCAGCGCTTCTGCCCCATGGCGAGGACCCACGGACAGCACAGGGCTCCCAAGAGCCTCCTGGCAAAACCAAGCCCCAAAAAATCAAACAATGTCTTCGAGAAAAGAAAGGTGCTGAGTCAGGCTCCCAAAAGGAAGTACCTGCGTGAAAATGTTGACACGCACGCGGGCGGGCAAAGGGCTCTCATGTTTGTGAGATCTGCGCTTGGGCAACCCGCTCTGTCTGCCAGATCACTCAGCACAACGCTCGACTTGTGCTCAGAGCAAAAACCACGACAGCAACGGCCAGGACAGCGTGAGCGACAGCAAACATGATCTTCAGCAGAGGAAAAAAAAACCTGTGGATTCATCCCACGTGGAGCTGTGAGCAGGGAAACGCACGATCCACACAGCAAACTCAAAATCAGGGGAGCTGCTCAGCCCAGGAGAGATGCAGATCAACTACAGCATCATTGTTTTAAATGCAAAATTTTCAAATCTTTTCTGAAATTGCCGGGATTTCGAAGCAAAGCAGCAGCTAGTTGGGACGCAGCATTTTGGGGCAGGGGCTGAGCTCCCACGTGTGCACCCAGCAGAGCCGCACGGGGCAGGGATCAGACCCAAAGCCTCCAGAAAGTCTTTCCCCAGGAAAAAAAACCCAAACCCCATGCCCAAGAGAAGCAGAAGCAGCTCCACCTGCGTGCATGAGAGCTGAGGGAGGACTCGCCTCTTCCAGGAAAAGCACTGGAGAAATGTAGAGAGGAAGGGCAGGCAGAGGGCAGAGAACGTGGCCCAGGCTTGCAGGAGGAACCAGCAGGGCAGCCGAGGAACAGGTGGGGACAGTGGGGACAGCAGCGACACAGCCCCGTCCCCGCGCGGGTGCAAGGACAAGCAGCACAAGCTGCCGCTGCCGGCCTTTGCGCCGTTCCCCTGCAGTCCCAACTGGGTGGTTTGAGGGCTCCAGACACAAAACCATCTCCTCTGGAGATCCTTCCCAGGTGAGAAAAAGCAGCATTTACCTGTTCACGGCTTTAAAATCCGTCCAGGAACCACAGCTGATGCTGCTGAAGGTGGTTGGCCAGGTTGGACTCGGTCTTCGCTGGGGACAGAGCAGGCAGGGGAGTGTGCACGGAAGGGCTGGGGTTTGGGCTCAGCCTTCTGCCTGTCTGCATAGACTGGATAAGAATCATGAGTCCTTAACGCACCAAATTTAAGGAAAAAAACCCGAGGGGTTAGTGCCCATCCTTCCACCATCACCCTCTGACCTGCGCACCGGAGGGAAAAACCCACCCGCGACCACGTCCCCGCTGCGCTCTGTCCCAGCGAGGGCAGGGCAGCGGCAGGGAACGGAGCTCCGCGGGTTATCAGCTGAGTTTTTGCAGCAAAATTAGAAAATGCAGAACTGATCCTTGGAGTCACAGGGTGAGAGCTGAGCCAGCCGCCCTCCCCGAGCGGATCCTGCCCCACCATCGGGGACAGCAGCCGCTCCAGAGCGATTCCTGCATTTTCTAGCAACACCCCAGGGAACGAGCTGGAAATTCTCTCCGCAGGCTGAGTTTTTCCAGAGCTCAGTTCCAGCATCACCCCTTGGGGAAGGTCCAGTTTCCCTGCATGCAAACAGGCACCTCCCCAGCAGCTCCTTTATCTGCACCCAGCGTCCCCATGTCCCGTGCACCATCCTGGCGTTCAGCCCTCTGAACAATCCCCCCAGGCGTGGGCAAGTGCTGCCAAATGGATGAAAATATCTTTGTCCCCGTGCTGCTGGGCCAGCAGGGATCAGCAAATCCCCTGCCTGGCCCGGGCTCCCTCTGCTGAGGGATGCTCTCCCCAAACTGACGCAAGCAGGACTGTAAAGACACAGCAGAGGCAAAGAGCACAACTTTTGCTTTATAAAAAAGACCAAATCAGACACTGAAGGGCAGGGAGTGCAAAAGAATCCCGTAAGACACCACAGGTGCACCAGCATCAGGGACCATCGCGTTGATAGTTTTCCTCTAAGTGAGTTTTTTGGGGATTTTTGGGTTGGTTTTTTTTTTTTTTTTGCAAGCTTGATCCATACACATTCACTCTTTGTACACAGACTAAAGGTAAAAAATGTCCTATTGCATCTGTCATGGCCAGCGGCAGCTCCCTGCAAGTCCATCCTCGCCCTTCGTCTCCAAAGCTCCGGCGACCACAGAGCCGTGTGTCAGCGTGACCCGTGCTGATGCCCCCGTGCACAGGTTTAGGTAAACTCGTCCCAATCCGTACGTACAAATCCATCCAGGAGCCGGAAGCCGAACGGGTCCATCGGTATGAGCGGCATTCGGAAGGAGGTGACCAAACACGGCTCCTCTGGGAGGCCCGGGCTGGCCTCGCTTCCCGTCTCTTCTGTGCATAAATGGGGTTTTCACAAACTGGCAGCTTTAAAAACAAAGCAGGGAGGGGAAGCCAAATCCAAGCCTCAGTCTCTCCCCTTTATTTTCAAAATTTCTCTTTGTCTGCGTCTCCAGGTGTGGTCTCGGTCATGTCTGTGATTTATGAACGCGTGCTCGGAAACGCGAGCGGTTTACAGAAACAGGCTCGAGCAGGGACTCGGACTGTCCATTTCAAAGGGCTCTGGCCAGTTAAATAAGCCTGGCTGTTCATGTGAGGAATGAAATCCTTCCCCCTGTACCAACCTTTTGAAGAGTAATCACAGGCTATGAAATAAAGGCACATTTCAGTTCAATTAAGGCACAAAAACATGGTCCACACCAAAGCACAGGACCTATTTTGGTTTCCCTCTCCCCCCAAAACCAGTGGGTGTGTTTATTCCGTTGCTGGTAAATTCAATGAAGCGTTTTCTATTCATGTCCAAGGGCACCCAAATGGATAAACAAGTCCCAGGGCTTCACGTGTTGACTTTAAGATAAACAACCAAGTGGCAACACCAGAGAGATACGGAGATACTCCTGCTGCAGTGCCCTCGAGGTCGCCCGGTGCCGTGGCCCCAGGGCAGCGATCCCACATCTCCTGCCTCTGGCGGGCTTTAGAGAGGAGAAGAGGGAAGGGAAAGGCGCCCAGAGGGGACAGGCAGGACCGAGGAGCTCCTACAGACCCTCTGGAGATGCTCTCTGGGAAGGCTTTTCTCTCCAAGCGAGGCACTTTGAAGTGAGTTTCTAGCAGAACAGTCAAACAGCCCAATTCTTAATGATAAAAACGTAAAAATGAACCGACTGTTCCACTCACCTGCCACAACCCGAGCTCAGGGCTCGCCCCCGCAGCCAGCGTGATGCCGAGCGTGGCGGGGAAGCGCAGGGGGCTCGGGAGAGGAGCGAGGGGGAGCTGACTGGCGCACAAGTCCCAGGTCGAGGCGTGTGGCTGGGAACCCCGCACGCCCGCAGTTCACATCAGACTGTCAGCGACTGCAAAGCTGATCTCCAGGGTCTGCCGGGGGGTGAGAGCGGGGTGGCTGCCCTGGCATCCCACCCCCCTGCAACTGGCACTGCCTCGGGAGGCATCCCCAGAGGCCAAAAATGAAAGGAACCACTTTACCTGAACCTTCTCCTGACCAGGCAGCAGGAGGTGACGCCAAGGGGCAGCAGGAAGGAGGCAGATCTGGCTACGGTCAACACCACGGATAGAGGATTTACATTTCTGGGACCAACTCAGGCACTTTAAATAGAAATTTGGGTCCCTAGAGAGCAGGTGCTTGGCCTTCACCTCAGCATCGTCACAAACACAGATCCCCCACCCGGTTCTTCCCTACCCAGGTTAACTTATGCAATGCCAGAAAACAAGAACCGTGCAACAGATCCTCAAAGCAGGGGAAGGGCTGGGCCACTGGGGTTGTTGAAACTAAACGTGAAGTATGGAAACCACTGAGGCACAAAATCTCATACTTCCTTGTCCATCATCTCCTCCCTGGGCACACATTCCACCTCCCAAGTTCATAAGCTCCACTGTTCACTTCCTTGATGTTCTACATTGTCCAAAAAAAAAAAAAAAAATCCAGTGAAATTCAGACAACAGGAGAAATTTGGCTTCAACAAAGAATCGGGGTAGACTGGGGGGAAAAAAGTGGCATAGCACACTCCGTATCGACTGCAGCAAAGCCTGGAGAAGCCTGCCTGCTGCTGGGGTCCTTTCCTTAACAATACACCTGAAGCAGAGGTGCTCCAGATGAGTCAGTCTCTGTGTCTTGGAAAGAGGAATCTCTGCTTGTTGGAGAGCCTTGGAGAGGAAAGAGAAGAGACGGTGACATTAGACAACGTGAACTCTCGCAGCTGAACGCCTGGCAGTTAGGCAAGCAGCTGCCACAAAAGGCTTTGTGTATCATGAGGGAGGAGAAAGCCACACAAAGCCCACGGGCAGGGAACACCGCTGCCTGTATTGCAGCCATCTTCGAGGAGACAGCTGTTATTACACAGGAGAAAACTTGGCTTTTAGCCCTGGGCTGCTCTTTGGAGTGGAGCAGGCACGCTGCAAGGAGCAGAGCTCAGGGGGACAGCCTGGTGTTCTCCTCCGCTTCCCTTCTGCACAGTTCCTTTTGTTCCCAGTCTAACCCAGCTGTGACCTCAGCTGGTCACACCCCAAATACAGCCCCAAACTTTGTCAGGACACCCGGAGACTGAAAACTCTTGGGCCAAGTACTGTGCAAGGCCAGAGAACACTCCATGCTTGGGTTTCATTCCTTTCCAGAAGCACCCACGAACCCAGGGAGCCTTCCCAGCTCCCTTCCTTCTCGAAGCGTAAGAGAACTACACGTAAGATGCAGCTCAGCCCTTCCAGAGGGTGCAAACTGAAGGCATATATGATTTGGGAAGTTCAGGGCATTCCCCTCACTCCGGTGATGCCTCTGCAGCTAAGACCCCCCCCACCCGGTGCGTTACCTGCGCTGCTGTGCCGCCTCATATTCCTGGCTATCACATCTGCTGGGGTTTCTTCTGATATTTGCACAGCCAAATCTGGAATGAAAAAACCAAAAGGGCCTGAGCCAGGAAAGGATGGGCAGCTGTTACTCAAAACCCTGTCCGGGAAGGCACAGGGCTCTCCTTCAGAAGGCACCGCCCTCAGGCAATAGGAGAGGTCGAGTCTGATTCTTCAGATTGCTTCCACCATTGTCTGGGTAATCTGAGCTTTATGGTCCTGAAATACCAGGAAGCAACAGCAGCCTTACTGCTAAACCGGGAAGCACAACAGCCATCTGACTTCCTCCGGTACTGCTGCATCTCTCCTTGTCCCCCAGACTCACTTTTTCAAGGCTTTTTTACAACAAACTCTCTTAGAACCTGTTCTGGAGGTCAGTTACTGCTCCAGACAAGAAGAGCATCCCCAAAGCAGCCACGAGGCACTAACGCTGCAGCGACAGCCCGTCCCTCCTCTCCGCAGGGGTATTTCCCGGCTGCTCCTCGCCCTGCCGTGCCCAAGGAAGCACTCTGTCACGGCAGGCTAAGGGCGGCACGGGTAGAACACGGGCGAGCAAGCCAGCTGAGTAACTGGACATCCTCTGGCACAAGCCAGCTCGTCTGGTCATACCAGTTACGTTTGACTCATGGTCTTTCTGCCGAGCTTAGAGGTGCGGAGGAAAGCCAGAATCATCGCAGCAGCAGCAGAATAAGCCCTTATATTGCTGAGCTCAAACTTCACCGACAGTGAAAGATACACAAAAGCCACAGCGCAGTGACTGGGGAGAAGGGGAGGTCTCCAGGAACAGGGAAGGACCTTCAGTCACAAATCCCAGGAAAATAGCCCTGCCTGAAGCCAGACACCAGTTCAACCCTGCTCCGCGGCCACAGCTCCGTGGCTTTGATAAAATAACCCTCATGTTGAAGCGGTAACACCACGGAACCCGCACGTACCGTCCTGGCTGATGACCATGGACTCCAGCATCGTTTCGTTCCCGCTGTCAGGCGCGTTGCCTCTGCTGGACTTCTCCTCGTGGCTCTGGCTAGCTGGGATAGAAATATGGGGCCGGACTCTGCTTTTCCGGGTGCTGATGCGTATGATGCCTCGGACCAGCCTGCATTCAGCATCCTGCTCATCCAGGTTGTAGTCCTGAGTGATGCTATTGATGAGGTCCGAGATCTTGTTGGTCTTCTCCAGGAAGACGGTGTCTGACGTGCATTTGGCCAACTCATCGATCTGGTGGACGCTGAAGAGCTCCGTCAATTTTTTGAAGATCAGGACGTCGATCTCCCTGCTGGACATGGAGCCGTTCAGCTCGCTGATATCCAGGTCAGACTCGTGGAAGGAGTAATATTCCTCCGAACTGCGGTGGCTGCTGGGGAGCGGTGGCTTTTCGATGCTGTTCCTGAAGGGCTTCTCTGGCAGCAGCTCTTTGCAGCACGAATCCGATTCCAGGTGGTGGCTGGGGCTCCTGTTTTGATAGACAGGGATGCCCTTCAGTTTCACATCTGGGTAACTGAAACTGCTGCCCGTGATGGACTTTTTGATCTGGTTCCCACTCTTCTCAGTGGGAGAAACGTTGGCGGGGCTGTTTGGCAGTCGCCCATTGTAATCTCCGTTCTTTCCATCATCGGTGGAGGTCTCGGCAGGTCCCGCGTAGGGGATACAGACACTGCAGTCCTGAAAGCAGCCCCCACAGGTCACTATACAACACAAAACCGCCTTGTACGTGTTCCAGGCTTGCGACAGAGACGAACAGCAAAAGCTCTGGCTTGGGGGAGCCTCTGCTGTACCAGAAATAAAGGTAATTGTTTCTGCCTCTCTCCCGTTCGAGTCTTTGAGGTCAGCTTTGCGACCTTTCCTATCCCGCATCTGCTGGGCTCTGCTGCGGTTCTGTTTGATTTCAGGCGTCGAGCCGCTGAACACCTCCAGACTGACATCCGTCTCCTTGGAGGCTCGGGTCCGCAGGGGCACAGCCTCCCGGTAGGGCTGCTTCAGCTGGCGGTGGCTGTTGAGGTCATGGGGGGGTCCTGCCTTCCGGCCCAGCATGGCTCACCGCTCAGGCACCTGCAGGAAAGAAGGTCTCACATCAGGCATTTGTCACCAGTGTCACCTTCAGAAGGACTTAGCATTCAAATTCAGTGATTCTCAAGCTCAAATTCAACATTTTAATTCTTTACAGAAATATTTGGCACTAGGACTCACGCTGTTGTCCCTTGTCACACGGAGAGGGAATCCCCCCTGCGTTTCAGGGTTCTCTGACCACTCGAGCTTTGCTGCTTCCTTTCGGTAGATGCTCGAATTGGGAGAGAGATGTTTTAAAACAGCTACTCTTAAGACATCAAAACCCCCGTAACCTTCAGAAGACGTCTCCTCAACGCAGCTGGAAGACAAGTCAGGTTCTGGAGCAATAAACGAGCAGTGCAGCCGTAGGTGGAGCCAGCTGACACTCCAAAGGGAAAGTATCTCATTTTCAACGACTTCCCCCTTTGTCTTGCATTCCTTACGATTAAGCTGGGCCCTGACAGCACTTATCCCTTTGAAAACACACCGTGCCCAGGAGGAGATGACAAGCCATCAATCATTATGCAAGCTGCCAACTGGACTCCGGATTATTTGACGCTATTCAAATTTAGAGGATTTACCAACGACGGCGTTCCTAACACTGATGATTTTTCCTAGTCATGCCAAGATTGCGTTACGTTAAAGACTTTCCTACAAAAACCGACATCTCCATCTGGATTAAAGAAAAGATCTCGTCAACAGGTCAGTCTTGAATCACACCTCACAGGAGCAAAACCTTTACAAAGCCCTACCGCAGAAATCCTACAGCAGACTGCCTGCTCAACTGTTTTTCTCGTTGCCACTGTACTAACACAGCTGCACACAGGAGTAAACTGGTTTTTATAGGGTACTACACCCCACTTTAGCTCCACCGACCCAACATGCGGTGTTTGGCACATTAAATTTCCCTGCTAAGAGAGCTCAGCACTGGGTGATGGCAAGGAAGGTCCGGTTGAGGCTGTCGCTCTCCACTTCTATTGCTGCCGCTTTTATCCCAGACTACGGGGGGCCCCCAAATTGTCCACGGCTTCTAAGCTTCCTGGCTAACACTGCTTTCACCCCCAAGAGATCCTTTTAAATACTAATTAGGCTAATGAAGGGGCAGGGAGAGCCCAGCCATAGCTTAAGTGTTTCTGGACTGTCCCTGCGGCTCTTCTATCTACTTTCTATAGGGCACCTCAAGCATGAATAAAGAAATCTGTCCCACCCTGGGAGAGCATTGCCTCTTCTTCCCTTTTTTAAAACCAAATAGCAACGTTGTCCCCACAAAGAAACAGGCGCAGACTGAAAACCCGGCAGTTACAGCACACTGCTGCTCTCCAGGAACATTTTGGTTCCATTACCTTATAAAAAAATCTGTCAGCAGCGCACGTCCCAGGAGCTCCCTCTGCACATTCCTGGGCAACACGTTCAATATAAAAGCCCCCGACGCTCCAATTCCAGCGCTGAGCAGGCAGAACTCCCTCGGCTCAGCACCAGTCCAGAGTTTGGATTGCTTTAACTTCGGAACAACAGGGTTGGTTTTTGTTTTTTTCCTCAGCTTCATTATTTTTGTAATGCAGTTCAGAATTGAAAAACAAACCGAAAACATCGGAGCTGATCTAAGCACATCCGCTGACGGGGATGTTTCTCTGAACACCGACCCCTCATCAAGAGATCTAACGAATGCATTGCACAGTGACAATCATTTATACAACAACATTCTGAAATCTCAGAGCATCTTTGACATAGGAAAGGGTATTCTCTCATTGCTACAGAAAAAGACCTGGGGGTGCAGAGATTAAACCACTCGCCCGACATTGCACAAACCCCCAGGTGTCAGTGACCCCCCCAGCCCCAAACACCGAGCTTGCCCCCTTCCCATCACAGCTGGTGTTTCTGCGGCCACCGGATCGCAGGTCTGACGAGCTCCCCGGGAGCATGTGCAAGACACAGCTCCTCGGCCCAGCAGCAACAGACTGGACTGAAACCCACAGCCAGCTGCTCAACACAGCCGTGAACAAAAGCTCAGACTAAAACCCACAGCCCAGGGGATACTCACGAGATCGTGGGGAGCTTGTTCTGTCCTCACGGGGTGTGAATAGCGACGATCCTTCTGAAGAACTTCAGCATCTGCTTCAGAAGAGCAAGGAGGGGTGAGGAGGGGTTCACACGGAGTTAGCCCGGGTCTAAGATCTTCATTGTTCAGAGGCCAGGATTTCCTTTGAAAGTTTTAAAAAAGCTCAATGAAGTTGTGAATCTACTTAACAAAGTCATGCTGGTTGGCCAACAACCACATTGCTGCCGCTGTTAGACACTGGGGAACCCGTTAACTTAAAAAGGGGGGAAAAGGACCTAAATTCAGGACAGAAGATTTACACACAAGATACAACTTCTCTTAAATACCTGTCAGCATCAACAGCTGTTCAGTTTTCTGAGCAACCTCACCAGGAGCTGAGAGCTGCCCCGCAGAGCTCCCAGACCCCGCAGGCACCAACAGAGACCCCAGCCCAGAGCAACATGGATCCGGCCCCTTCCCT